>NW_015388174.1:12467-17012 GCF_001527695.2 Protobothrops mucrosquamatus | reverse complement strand
GACTGGCCTAAGGGGTATTTTTAATTTGGTTTTAACAAAAATTTTAAAAAGAAACGGCCAAAATTAATATTTCATTTTAGTTACATTTTAAACTTAGTATTTTGTATTATTGTCTGTTTTTTAACTTGCTGTAAGCCGCCCTGAGTCCGCCAGGAGAAGGGCGGGGTATAAATTTGATAAATAAATAAATAAATAAATACCATTTCAGATAAGTGGTTGTCCAGTCTTTTCTTAAAAACCTCCAGTGATGAAGCACCTACAACTTTTGAAGGCAAGCTGTTCCACTGGTTAATTGTCCTCAATCTTAGGAAGTTTCTCCTTAATTCCAGGTTGCTTCTCTCCTTGATTAGTTTCCATCCATTGTTTCTTTTCTTGCCTTCTGGTGCTTTGGAAAATAAGTTGACCCCCTCTTCTTTGTGGCAGCCTCTCAAATACTGGAATACTGCTATCATGTCACCCTAGTTCTTCTTTTCTCTAAACTGGCCATTCCCAAATCCTGCAACCATTCTTCATATGTTTTAGTCTCCAGGCCCTTAATCATCTTAGTTGCTCTACTTTGCACTTTTTCCAAAGTCTCAACATCTTTTTTATAATGCGGTGACCAAAACTGGATGCAGTATTCCAGGTGTGGTCTTACTGAGGATTTATAAAGTGGTACTTTATAAAGTACTAATATTTATATTTATAAATTATAAATATGTTTATATTTATAAAGCAGTACTAATATATTGAGTTAATGCAATTAACTATAGAACTGGGCACATACATTCTTTCAAAGTTGTCTACCAAATTTGTGGATAAAGAAATTTAGGTGGATGGTTTATCCACATTTCTCCAGAATACAGTATCCCCAATAGTGTTCACAATAGCACTGCTATGATAAAAAGTTCACTGGTAGGAATTATGATCCCTTCCCCTGGGATTTAAGTGAAAAATGGGGAAGCTACAGCCACTGCTCCTAAGACAGGAAATTCAGATGTACGTCTTGATCCCTTGTTACACACAGTAACATCCCTGTACTAATGAAGACTTCTCTCACATTCTCTTCTCAGCTGAAGTAAATTTTAAAGCAAACCTTTAATGAAATCAAATGAGAATTGTTAAGAAAAAGTACAGGAGAATTTCTCTGCCTAGCACTAATAAATCATATACAATAGGGGTGTCAAGCTGCTGGCCTGCGGGCCGGTTGCATCATGCAGAGGCCACGCCCACCCCAGCTCCAGCAATACAAAAAAAAAAGTTGCAATACATCACAACACATCACATGACATGGCAAGTTTGACACCCGTGATATACAACAACACCTGCTAAAATGTTCATATGGCAATCAAAATCAGGCACCTGAGCTTTCATCTGTCACCTAGTGGTGACGGAGGACTACATGATACTGACAGAATGTTTCTTTCTTTCTCTGCTACAAGTATTTATAATTACAGTGCAACTAACCTTGCCTGTCAACAATCTTTGTAACATCAGATGTAACTGATTCTGACATTGCTGTATTAGCTTTTGTACTCCGGCATGCCTATCTTTCTCTCAGTTTTAATTCTAGCCACATCAACATATTTACCATGGCTTTGGATGATCAAGACAGGTATCAAGCACATCCTCCCTACTCAGCAGCTAGCAAAACAGAAACAAGAAGTGAAAGTTAAGACCCCAGAACTGGGCCAGGTTTCAACAAGTTTCTGAAGTGCATTGTAACTGGGTTATTCATAATCTGTTCAGTAACAATTAGCTCTCAAAGTGCAACAGCTGCATGATGCTGAGACTTTCCAGATGCAAGCAAAGGAATTAAATCATGAACTAATTCAATTGGAAAATTGGGTGTAATTATGGAGAATGCACAGTCTGTTAGGCTCCGTGTGGTGATTGCTCACTATTTTAAAAATAGCCTGGTCTTTGCACAGTCCTCATTGCATATAGATAGGTAGCTATGTTTGGAGAAATCTCATTTGGTTTCATGGAGATAAAGATTTAATGTTATTAGAAATGTACTTGATGGCATCAATACGAACTTCTGCTTGCTACCCTTTTATTGGCATGAAAGACAGTAATCCAATATCACTTGCATACAGCATGATAATACTTTGCACTTACAACACTTTCCATCTGGAGAAACTCAAAACTAGTTTTTTTTTAAAACAATAAAACAATTTGCCTATGAAATTTGCAATGGAGATTTGGGCTTTATCTACCTTTAAACTAATCAGGTCTTTCTGTCAGTCTAGTCAGCCTATTAACCTCAACACAGTAAGATACTAACCATTCCTGGAACAATTCCCTTGAAATCAGCACATATATATGATTAAGACTGGAATGCAAGTCAAATAATCAAATTGTATTTTGGCACAGTTCAGTGCATTTTAATATAAAAATAGAAAGGATGGGGAGATAAAAATGGACAAAAATTATGGCTCCTAGAGGCAGTCGGTAGCACTTAAATCTTATTGCAATAAACCATAAAAGTGAATGCAATTATAGGTTAAAATATTTATAAAACTCTTGAGGCATGGGCAGGGAGAATATTAATGGCTCTACCTATCAGAACAAGAAGCAATGGGTAAATAATATTATTTAGGAAAATCAGATGTAATAGAAGAGCAGCTAAGCAGATAATAAACTTGAGGGGTGGGTCATGCAATAGATGGAAAGGCATCAGTCAAGATGCTTCATATTACAGACATTCTCCCTTGAAGACCTAAGTAGTCTGCTGAATATTTTCACTCATTTCAAGGAGATTGTTGACAGTCAAAATAAGGAAGTACCAAACCTTAAAAACAAACAAGTAAATCCATATTAGCTTGTATCTATAGTAATGAAAAAGAATCAGAGGCCAACTGGTCAAATAAGTGAAAATAACTACATTCAAGCAATACTACTTAAAATTGAAGCAATCTATCACAACAATAAAAGCATATCAAGGAATTCACCACTACCAAAGTGAATATTGGGGTAGGTGAGGAAGAAGATATTCATTTTCTGCATATTCCAGGAGACTATTTCTGAAATTTATAGGACTCACATTCTTCTTTATAAACAATTCATCAATTCACTTTTATCATAGCAATAATGTCCAAACATCTATTTTAAATTACTTAATATCACATTATAGCTTATAAAACTATCTGGGATTCATACAGAATTACTGTATAAAAAGTGAATAGTGGTGAATTACAATTAGATTACTATTGTAAGCATTAGTCATGTTACATATTAGATATACAGGGGTCATATAATTAAATAAAAATAGAATAAACATTTAAAATGTTATTTGTAAAACAAAAGAGTTTATTGCACAACTATATTGATTTGTGCTGATCTTTTACATCTTTCCAGAAACAGAGTTTTTGGTCCAATGTCATTACGTTGTCTGCTATTATCTGCTATTGTCTACTATTATAATTTTTTTTTAAAAATGACTGTGAAGTATTACTTCTAGTCAACTATGAAACATTATAAGATATTAAACAAAGCAAAGCTGTGAATGAGACTTCATGAAATGTGAAGTATCTTCCAAGTGAAATCTGGGCTCAGCACAATACCTGACTTCCACTCCATATATTAGTATCTATGTGTTCAAATGATCTTTTTGAGAGCATTCACAATAAAGATCATAAAAGTAATGCAGAATATTTTTTTTTCAACCAAGGGTTTATCTGAAAAAAGCATTGAAGATTATTTATCCAAAGCATACAAAAGCATGAAAGTTGCCGGCACCAAATGTTATCAAATGCCAATTACTAAGTAATAGCAAAGACTACCATATACCACATTAAATATTATCATAATTAGCCAATGTGAGATATTGATGTCAATTTGGAGTATTTACAAAGAATGGTTTGCAGATTATCTAAATAGAAGGGGAATTTATCTCAAAATCCTTTAGCTGAAAAGGAAGTGGGATTTGCTTTGGACCAGAGATCAGTAGTATCTATGTTTCAGTTATTATAATCGAACAGAATTTTGTTGGGATTGAGATTTTGAATTTGTGGGACTAACAAACATAGGAAGGGAATAAATATATGTCTTCATCACTTGCTTTGTTATTTCTTCTCTCTTAACATTAAAAGTATTTTCTAAATTGCTTATGCATGAACAGAATTCTGCCAAGCATAATTTTAACACTTTTATTTACTATTGATCTGATTTTTTTAAAAAGGAAAATCTTCATACTTCCGTATTCTGAAGATCACAGCATGTCTAAAATATGCTTTATTGTCTTTTCAAAGAGTTATTTTGTGACTGATGTACTAGAAGAAATGTGTATTCATAATTTATATTTCTACATTTTTACTGATTCTGTAATAGCGGAAAGTATACCGTATTTATCGGTGTATAACACGCACTTTTTCCCCCTGAAAATAGGGGGCAAATGATGTGTGTGTGTTATACGCCGATATACGGCCAGCCCGGGTAAATTCGGCCATATTCTTCAATACGGGCCGGCCCCAGCAGTTCCGGCTGGTTGCCGGCAGTTGGCTGTTCCTCCCTGGCCGCCTCGGCTCCCCCCGGTTTGTCGGTGAGCGCCCGGCAGAGCGCAGC
>NW_015388174.1:0-10825 GCF_001527695.2 Protobothrops mucrosquamatus | reverse complement strand
TTTCTGCAAAGCGGGAGGGGTCGAGGGAGGGGGGGCGGTTGGTGGGAAAAGAAAAGATGGAGGAGCAGCCAAGGATTTATAAAGCAAGCGGCGGAGTCCTGCAGCTCAGAGGCGACACGGGGGGAGGGAATCGGAGCTAACCGAGGAAGGAGGCTGCTGTTTCTGCTGCCGCCGCCAGCCGGGGCATAATACGGTAAATAAATACGAGCATGGGGATCCGCGTGTGAACGAAGCCCCCCTCCCCCTCCCCTTTTGCTTTCGCTCCCGAGCCGGCGCTTTTTTTTTCTTGAAATTTCCCTCTTAAAATGAAGGTGCGTGTTATACGCCGATAAATACGGTAAATATGCTCAGATGTTTAAAGACAAAACCCAAAACCTTAGAGATCCCTCTTTTGACTGATTATATGCCAGTAAGTCAATGTCTACTCTTGGTGACCACAGGAATAAACTTTTTCCAGGATGATATTATGATACTCCTTACTATTGTTTTAGCAAATCAACTACTCTTTTCTCCAGTCTAGTTACAGCTTTTTAAGTTTTGAAAAGGCAGATATACAGAAAAATATGTAACCAATTTGAAGATGACAGAGGAGTTCAATTCATGCTGGTCTTTTCTGAGCTTTGAAGAATTCATAGAAAGGGCTTTTGTTTTGTTTTGAAATAATGTTAGTAAGAAATCTATCTTATTAACAAGTGATAGCTTCTGCTTATCTCTGAATGATTGTAGGTAGACAAATAAGACAAATCAAAGCTGTTGCAAGGACAGAGAGAGCATAATTGGAAGAGGAAGGAAAGACAGTATTAAGGTTGTCTTGGCCAAAGAAGAAAACAGCAGTGATTTGTTGTCTGCTATGTTTACAACAGTATATACTGTGACTAATAAGGTTATTTTAGTTACAGAGCTCAATAATTCAGCTCAGTCACAAGAAAATGTGGGATTAGGGTGATAAAAATGGCTTACTATCAATTATCCAATGAGTTAATTAATTTTTGCCAGACATCCCTCTCATCAAATCATTCTCATTATAATGTGCATTTGTTTTTTTTTAATTAACTGAATAACTAGAGGGTTCTGGTTTTTTTTTTCTTAGATCACCTCTGGAATGGACAATAAGCACAGTTATTTAGAGGACATACCATTAGTATGTATAATAAGTTCAATGCTGTTGTTATTCTGCTACCCAACTCCACAATTGTCTTCTTCCTTTTCAGAGAGGACAAGAATATACTCAGGTGATTTCAGTCTTTGCTCTTCAGAGAGTGGATTCAGCTACATTCAGAAGTAGACTGGTCATGAAAAGAATTTAATCCAGTGTATCATACTAATGTGTTTCTTCAATGCCATTGTTTAGTAGAAAACACTCACGCTAAAAGGTGGTCATCACTCCCAACACATTCTGAAGCCGATTATAGTCTCTTTAACTGTGTATGTAATCTATTAATTCAAATACAGTATAAATTAGACTAACTTTTTCTAAAACAGTCCTGTTTTCTAGTACAGGTAGTCTTCCATTAACAACCGCAAGTGGGACCAGCAACTTTGTGACTAAATGACACAGTTGTTAAACAAGACATCATGTGTGGAATGACCCTGAGGGATGAGGGCCTGAGATTCAGAGACTGACAATCAGAAGCCAGCTCCAGAATTACCAGATGAACTGCTGTCTGAGCTGGCAGAGGAGGCAGAGATGTCCAGCAACCATCAGGTACAGGCCGCCACTCTCCAAATATGAAAATGCTGAACTGCCATCCCCTTCCAACACAAGGGCTTGTCATGCTGAGAAGAGAGTAGAGCAAAGGCACTCTGCAAGACTGCTCACAAAGAAGGAGTCTCACCCTTCTAAGTGAGCAATATTCTATTGAGCAATATTCTAAGTGAGCAATATTCTATTCTGCTTCTTTAAAACTGAGCAGCAAGCTCAGGCCCCTCCATTGATAACAACCACCTACTAACCCCACTCTGTGTGTCTTGACTCTTGATGTACGGACTTCATGACCCTGACTTTGAAACCAGCCCAGTGGTAGGTGTATCGGGGGATGTTATTCCAGAGGGAAGGGACTGCAACAGAGAAGGTACACTTCTCTGGTCCTACAAGATGCCAACATTTAATTGAGAGGACCTGGTGTGTACCCACTCTGCCTGAACTCCAAAAGTGATATTAATGGAGTTTACTAGCAATGTCTTTGCATCCTGGCATCTAAAAATCTCTGGGTCTCTTCACTTTATGTTTGATGCCATGTTCTTTTGGAATATGAATATATACTGCATGCATAAAATTGCTTTTCTGTCTTCAAAGCCCTCAGCAAGTCAATGTGGCCACATTGAAAATGTTTGTTTACCTCTTCCCACTAGCGTCTCTCTCCTGTTTTCCATAATAACAGTTTAATAATTAAAATTTTCCTCCTCAAAGTCATTGTAACTCTGTAACTATATGCCTAGCACAATATATTCTATACTGATGGAAGGTAAACAAAAATAACTCATACAAACACTTTTACAGTATTTTGCTACATTTTTTAAAAAATCTCTCTTTGGTAGAAAGTGAAATGTCTGGGCTATAGTTTGTGACCTTGACACACTGGTTTTCTTGTTGTAGGGAGCTTAAGAAAAATCTAAAAAGCACTACTTCCTGTTTACAGTGTAACCTTGATGGGATCACTATTGAAAGCTAATTACTTGGGACATCACACAGTCACCCTCAGTGAGAATGAGATCTCCAAGTTCTAATGGTCTCCATATCCATGGAAAGTACAGCATCAGTTGCAGGAAAACATCCACAGGAAAATATTTTAAGAAACACAATTTGGAATTAGAATTACTGGGATTCCAATCTATCATTGCCAATGTGATTTAATTTGTTTTCATTTAAAAACAACCCCAGATTGTACTGGCAATCTTTATATTTGCTTATGGACAACACAAATTTATAAATTTATCATTTACTAATCAGTTTTTAAAGAGAAATTCTGGCCTTGTTTTATGAAGCTTATTTAATTATAAAAGACAGAAAGGCAAATAATTAATTTTTAAGGAAGCTTCACTTTCGAAATGGAAGCATCTGGCAACATATTTCATTTGCTAAAATCATTCCTGATTATAGAGTCCAAAGGAATACATTAAAAGCAAAATAAACAAAATACTGAAACTATTAATTTTTTTGCAATGAGAAAATAAACCTGAAACAAGTGTTAAAAGCAAGCCTGGGTGGGACATTTTAAGTTTATTATACAGATCACTAATTTGTGAATTACTGTGATTTTGTTTACATTGGAACCAAAGGCAGACAAGATTATTCTTTGTTACCCAAAACATGTTGGCTGTATATGGAAAATTCAAAATTGCCTATGCCATAGCATATAAAATTCGAGGCAAAATGATTTTGGAAGAATGACCTGGTACAGCATGCCCAGTCCAGAAATTCTGAAAGCCAGAATTCTAAAAGCTCACATCAACAACAAAGCTCTGGCTGTGTCTCTTCTCACAGAAACTATGGGGCTCTCGAGCAATGACGTTTTCTTATACATGTGTATTACTGGAAATCTATACCTTCTTCAGGCATTAAACACATGAAGCTACATATAGAAGTCCTGTTTGATAGAAGCTAGCATTCCCATATGAGTATGAGTCCCTTGTGCTGAATCTCATAGATCTGAACCTGACTCTGTGAAAATGGATCTACTGAGGAAAAGATTTTATTTTATTTTTCAGAATGAATAATGAATCTTCCCCAGAATTTCTGTACATCTTTCTTCCTTGAGACAAATTTAAATTGAACATAAGCAGTGAAATCATGAATTTAAATTCCTTCCTGGAAGTATTGTAGCACCTTCCGTTCATCCCCAAATCGTTTGTAGCTGCCTCCCTTAGATAATTTGCCTTAATTCTCCAATAAAATACCCGCATTTAAGCTATCTATTCATAGCAGAAATAAAGATTCCTAAGATTTAATAGCTAGGGTGTAATACACCAACATTTTAAAACCGGACAACAGTGACAAGTCACAAGAATGTATTAGAAGCTTCAATAGTCAACTACTAATAAATACATTGATATTTGCCATCAAAGAATTATTAGACAGGGTCTTGAACTGTGATATAAATTGCCTCAGATTCAGTAAGTTGAAAAATGCTGAAAATGGAATAATTTACTATTTTACTTATATTTTCAATTAGGCATGCTATTTTTTTAAAAAATAATAATAATAAGAGCAACAATTTTAAATTTATAGTTATATTCTAGTCCAAGGCTACCCACCAGGAGACAGATCTGACATGAGATAGCTTAGTATTCAGTACTGCTGGATAATCTAAGCTGTATTTCACTTTGTGGCTACTAAATTACAACCTAACTACATCTTCCATTTTCCACCTACACTTTGCATTATAAATTATGAGGATGGTGGCAGGGAGGTAGGGTAGAAATTCTGTTGCCTATGGAGATTCTGAATCATCCATATCATGGTTATCCCAAAGGTGATTTTCCAAAAGGCAACTGGACTTTCTTATCCTTTTTCCTTGAAAACGTTTTGCTTCTCATTCAAGAAGCTGATGTATTGAAGAACCTTTTGGGATGAGAAGCGAAACATTTTCAAGGGGGAAAAAATCAAGAAAGTCCAGTTGCCTTTTGGAAAAGCACCTATTCTATTTTTTTCTTCCTCTGTTCAATCACCTCTGATTCTCTGAGACTACCAGGAAAAGTCCCTGAAATTTTCCTGACAAGGTTTTTCAGAAGTATGCAATAACCAGCTAGAGCAAGGTGCTACCTATATTAGCATTGATGCAAGATGCTGGAGACAGATTACCATGTTAGTGACAAGAGTAGAAACATTAGTTCATACTGCACAGGAAAAGGCAATATTAAACCATCCCTCTAATGGTTAACATTATACAGTACAATATGGTACTTAACATACTACTGAAGAAGAGATGAAGATCTTTCAGAGTATAAATGAAGTTCATGAAATGGCCATATTAAAGCATTCTTGTCATCTAGTTGGTGATGTTGGCATGCAGGAAAAGATTGCAAAAATGGGAATACAGTAGGAACATGGAACATAAGAAATATGACACTGGAAAGCTGAACACAGTAAAGGATGCAATGAACTCATGTTTTAGGCATCTACAGATTGAAATAGACTGAAATTGGACATTTGCTGTTAGAAGATCATATTGGTTACTGCTCAGGACAAGAAAAACAACAATACTCAGGAATGATATCGCAAAAACAGTTCTTGGGTACAACACAATCAATAACCAAATAACATCAATTACAGTTTATCAATCAGAGATAAATGAGACTTGAGCCCAGACCAAGAAAGTGGCTTATAAAAACACATAGGACAGCACCACCCCTTAAGGCAGACTAAGACTCTATGCAGTCCTAAAGCTATTTATATTAGAAGAGCTATAGTAACAGAATCTTGCCAGTCTGAATGTGCTTTCCTTTCTTTCTCTTTTATCTTCATCAGGTGTTTTCAAAAAACACTTTCTTGGTTTAGGCTCATCTTGTTTTTCTGATTGTTGCCTTGGTAGTGGATCTTTTCTGTATCTTTCAAGGCCATCCTCTTTACTCACTACAATCAGACAACTATTAAACTGATCAATTTCAGTCTGTCAACAGACAAAAGTTAACACCCAAGCAGTGATGTTTGTAGATATAATCTTGCGCATGTACCCACCATTTTAGAGGAGAACATTAGGAATTGCTTTGAAATACTAAATGTCATCTATTGAGAAACAAAGAAACTGTTGAATGAAAAGGATGAATGTGAAAAGAGACTACCAAAACCCCAAAACAAGAAACTAAACTGTATGACATAACAGACAGTGGAAATTGTCAAGAAGAGAGAGAAATTAAAGCTGAGAAGGACAAATATCAAGAAGGAATGTAACAAAGAATTTCAGGCAGCTATGCAAAGAGACAAGAAGCAATATTATGATAACGTCTGTAAAGATATGAATGATGGAAACAGACATGGAAAAATATGGAAGTTCTCTAAACTCAAGAGGATATTGCAACTTTGAATTGGTGTACTGAGGACACCAATTGATAGAGTCACAATGATATGATGGGTGGCCATATCAATACTAACTGATTCAGCGAAGAAATATGAAATGAATATATTGAAATTCTGTATAATAGGGATGTCGATATCCAAGAATTGGAGGAGAGGGTAATTCCCAGGTCTGTTGTAACTGCAGAAGCTAGAGTGAATTTATCTACTCTGAAGATATGTTTCAGGAAGGGGGACTATAATTATTCCAATAACAAAGTAATTATTTATACGTTCCAGTAACTCCACATGTTTCAGTCAAAACATTTTTGGCAGTATATATCTTGAGAATTGGAGTTAGAGACCAGAATAGTTGTGGTTGGTAAGGTGCAATACTGAGCTGTGTGTGTTTGTGTGTGTGTATGTGTGTGTATGTATGTATATGTATACTGTATGTATATTGCTTAAACTAGACTGTTTCTTCCCCATTCAGATTTCAGTTATGCTCACCCATTTGTTCCCTAGGACAACCATTTAGATTTGATCTTATTAATATTCAGGAACTTAACGTTTACAGTAAACTAAACCTATACAATAATCTTCTCGCTAATGTACCATCTGCATAGAGCAGAATGTTTACATGATTATTTTTAATTTTAGAAGAATATAGAGAAATCACAGGAAAAATAACTCATCTAAGGTTGTATATCTGAAGAGATGTCATGGAAGAGATTTAATAGAAGCCACCACCACCCCTATAAGGATGTGATCCATTGATCTTTACCCAGAAAAACATATATTCAACATTCAATATATTCAGCATATATTGAAGCTCTTTACAAATGAAATTATAGATAAAAACTTTCACTGCTCTCCAAGGGCAGATGTGAGTTACAAAATGTGTGTCATGTAAACATGATTGGAACAGAAAGAAAAAGGATATGTCAAGACATCTCAATGCACATATTTAAGTTTGCACCATTGTGGTTAATACTACACAATTATGGAAACATTAACACAGAGAGAAAGTATGCAGGAACCAAGAGATAATAAACCCAGCTTTCAATAGGGAAGCTCAAGCATTGATGAAATACTCACTGCTTAAAGGCTGCAAGAGAACAATTAGCTAAAAACAATATATCAACCTATATGGCTCTGTGTCTTAGAATTCAAAAAAGTCGTATCTACCTATACTGAAGAAGTGAGATGTAAAACCATAAGCTATTAAACCACTTCATTAATTCTGCATATAATCAACATTTACCTTAAGAGTTTCTAATAAATTATGTTCATACATAAACACACAAACACATATGTACATTGATATTTACCCATTGTGCTATACTCTGCAGGTAGGCAGAGTTATGCAAAGTGAAGGAAAAGAGTTAAGAATTCTAAGCCAAATCAATAAAAGCATGAGGTAAGCAAAAATATGTGAAAGAAATGCCTTAGTGGTTTTTGCTTTTTGTTATTTTTTATGCTGGTACTGTTTGTACATTTTCTAATCATGGTTTTTATAGACAGTTGGAGGGCAACATATTTTGTTTCTTATAAATTGAATTAATTATATGGTATATAAACTTATGTATTAAATAAATACATTATCAGGTTTCAGAAAAGGCAAATAAACTCAAGTTAATAGATTCAGTGCATCTTGCAATATTATACAGCCATATATGGTCAGTAAATAGAGTCTGCCAATGCCATTGCATAGATTAAAGGTATATGCCTTTGTTATTAATTTTCTTGTCTTCCTATTCATGGTTTCTACATCAGATTGATCAAGTCTCTACTTATCAAAGACTCTCTAGGTGGGTAGGAATATTGCAAGCATACCAGACAGTTCAAGAAACAAAACAAAAATGGCATTAGAAGAATATCTGAAGAACAGTGAAGATGCACTGAAGCTATCACACCAAGAAGCCTTACATAATACCAAAGAGACTAAACTAGCTTATAAGGAATACCAAATGAAGAAGAGAAAAGAGACATGGATACACACACACACACACACACACACACACACATACACACACACACACATATAGACTGCAAAAAAACCAGCATGACAAAGTAGCAACAATGGTGCATTAGAATATCTGCAAAAAAATACCATTCACCTGCAAGGAAAAATAGGTAAGATCAGAAGATCAACAAAGTAATAGATAATTAAGATGATAAGGTGCTCTGGAACTTTAAGATTCAAATAGATAAGCATCTGGCACATAACACTTGACAATTGTCGATAAGAAAGACAAAAAAAAAGTCTGAATATGGAACATTGCAGTACCCGGAGAGAGCAGAATGGAAGAGAAAGAACAGGAGAAATATCACAAAATACCAAAACCTGCAAATAGAAGTAGAACAACTGTGGCAAAAGATAGTATGAATTGTAACAGGCGTCTTAGGTGGATTCATAAAACTCTTAAAATTTGCATTGACAAAATCACCATCAGTCAATTATAAATGGCAGCTTTATTTGGAATAGCTTACATTCTATGGTGATATATTTAATATTATTAAACAACAATATCTCCCCTCTGAGGCCCTTGGACAAAAATGCCAAACCCTGTCCAAATATCTGGCTGACTGTGTGAACCATAATAATTAAGAAGGAGGTATAATTTTGCTTTCATCAAGCCTTTAATTGCGTGGAACAGCATTTTTCAACCTTGGCAGCTTTCAGATGCATTTGTGGTAGTTGAGAATTCTAGGAGTTGGAGCCCATGCATCTAAAAATTGGCAAGGTTAACAAATACTGTCATAGATCATACATGAATGTGCATGATATTAAAGATTAATTTCGCTTTTGAGGAAATCCTAAAAGAAAAAGAAAAAGTTACAGTAAGAACCAAATGTGGAGAAACAGAGACGTGCTGAGTAAGAAAGAGAATGACACAAGAATGAATATGATCCCCATATTTATTCAATTTATACAACATAAGAAAGACAGAACTGGTTGGAATAAAAATAGGAGGTCAAAATACTAACAGTTTGAGAAGTGCTATTAGAAGGATTTAGAATAGTTAATGATGAAAATAAAAATGGAAAGTGAAAAATCTGGCTGCATGTTAAATACCAAGAAGAATCAAATAATGTCAGCCAGAATGCTTAGTGCATTAAAAGTTCATTGTGAAGAAATAAAACATGAAGAGTGTACTGGAGAAGTAGCTTCATTCTAGCAAGGAAGGCAAAGACAAAATTAGACAAAATTATGATTGATATTCCTGTGACAGAATCATTAACACAAAGCTGTACAGCTGTGAAAAGACCAGGGAAAAGAAAGTAGGTGGAACCAGAATTGGTTATTAAGAGCAAGAATTTACTCTTGGTAATCAATCTTGGAGCAAAAAAAATCTGACTTCTCTCTGAAAGCAATGATCATCAAGCAGAAATTTACATTTTTGATGTGATCTGAGTAGATGATCAACTAGAAACAATGATTATGCTGGCAAACATTAAGAGGGGGACATCAAAAAAGTTGCAGATTTATTCTTGAAGCTCAGTGACATTTTTAAATGGGGAGCATTTGTTCATGAATTCACCAGAATCAAGCCTAATTCAATGGCATATAACTATTTATTTATTTAGTGTATTAGTACTCTATTGCTGAACAAAACATATTTGCTTTTCCGTTTCATTGTATAAATTATTATGCACAAAATTTGGGTTTAAACATATTAGTTTGGGGAGAAATAAATATAATAAAGTTCCATTTTTTTTTCAAAATATCAAAATAATTTGCCCATAAGACCAGAGGTACATCTATCTCATTTTATCTCACATTCTACAAAGCTAAGATATTGAAAGTTAAAATTGATGCTTGAATAGATACATTCACAATTAGCAATGATACCATGTGAAGTTAAAAACTGTGTTTGCTTACAGCTAAGTCTCCATCCACAAACATTTTTTCTTGAATTTTCAGATCCATGTCTAACTGGAAAAGAAGCCTCAGAGATCAAGAAATTATCCAAAATTGCTATGGCTCTACAAATCATTAGAGCTTTTTGTGTGACATTGTACAATGTCATTGTTGATCGTGTACTTTACTTCTTAAAAGTACCAATCTTGGTTTCTAATTACTTGGTTCACTCTAATCTTTACTCTGATCATAAGTTCATATTTTTTAACCAATGAATCATTCTGTTATTTAGTGCAATCATCACAATCTAATCCCAGTGAATGAAATGAATAAGTCACCAGAGTAGACTGATTTAACAATGTCAAATGAATAAAACTGGAGTTTGGCCCTCTGCCTAAATATAACTCCAATTAGTTCCTGCTTTATTAAACAAGACCAGCCAGTGCTATTTCTAAAACATAATTGCCATGATAATTATAGCCCTTAAGATCCCATGAAAATGATGCAGAACACCACATGCAATTCATGAATTAAAGCAAAATATAATATAAAGTTTTCCAAAGAGACCCATGCATATGCCTTGATTATGCTAAAACAGTTTGTTGTCATTAGCTGCAGACCCTCTTGTGGGTCACTTTAACTACATTAAAGCTAATGTGATCATTTTCTGCTCTTAAAAAAATTAAAGCCCAAAATTGAATGCTGGGATGGCTTTGCCTCCTATTTTCTTAAATTAGAAAGCTGCTTGCCTGATGATGTCAACTCTTGAAACTTCCCAGTTCCCCTGAGGATATTTTAACAGTAAGAATTTTATAACCATACTATGGTTTCAAAATGCATTTCATATTTATCTTTCTATACAGGCTGTAAACAATTACTTAGTAGCAATATATCTTTTATAGTGGCTTAAAAGTAGCATATTTCCTTGCTAACTTTCATGTAGGTATCAGAATATTAAGAAATTCATG
>NW_015388173.1:151933-154887 GCF_001527695.2 Protobothrops mucrosquamatus | reverse complement strand
ATTGTAAGAATTAGGTGGTAAATGTATATCTTTTGTTATTGTCACTGTGATTGTTGTAGCTGTTATTACTGTTGTAATTGTGGATCAATTTGTGGGTGTGAAATACTGTGTAATAATCATGAGGGGTGGATTCTACTTCTAATATTACTGAAGACAACACACCAGAACAGCCTGGGAAATAAAGGTAAAAATTTGTTTGTGGGATTTAAAGGTAGATGACAATCATGAAGCAGTGATGGACATTGCAAAAGGAATCAGGAATGTGGCCAAAGCTCCTGAACAAAAGTATGAAAATATGTGGGGTGATTGGAGCTGGTTAACAAATTGGCTTCCCAATTTTGGATGGTTAAAACAAATATTTATAGGACTAGTGTTTATAGTTGTGAGAGGTATTATGTGTTGTGTTTGTCTCCAATGTTTACCCTGCTGTATTTCATTTTGCACCAAAACATTGGGGTCAGTAGCGAAAAACATCTCTGGAGAAGATGTACAGATTCAATTTATGTTATCTAATATAGCCAAAAATGAAGATTCATCAGAGTATACAGAAATACAGGGGGGATTGATAAATATGCATCAACATGATAAATCTTCAGAGTCAGTTAAAATACAAATGGTGAGAGTCGGGAAGAGATAACATAAAGGAAGTAAGATAAACCATATAGGCAAAAATAGCTGGGTCTGAGAAAGGAAGAAGAGAAGCCATAAAATATATAGGAAATGGCTAGCCAGGAAAGAGAGAGAATAGGAGAATAGGAAAATAAGCTGAATAAGATAAGAGAAAAGGCACACTGAATTGAAAAGCAGGAAAAGAACTTATTGTTTAAAATGGGGACATAAATATCTACTGAGTTTAAAATAATTTAAATGTCTAATTTTTCTTATTCTTATTGTATATGTGAATATGATTTAATATGTTATCAGGAAATGTGTATAGACGGACGGAAAGAGTGTAACCTCATACTACCTCAGCCAATGGGGAAAGAGGAGGGATGTGGCGGCCGGGACAAGGGATGTATAAAGAAGGAAATATTTTGGGTTAAAACTTTGGAGAGAACCAAGCTTTGATAGCTTCTCTCCCCGCTTATTGCAATAAACGAAACAAAAGGCCTTCACTGTGTCTTGGCTGGTTATTGGTCAGGCGAGCTTGCCTCTGGTCACGAAGGAAAGTAGCCAGGAGCACATAACAGTGGGATTGCTGCAACAGTTGTAAATATGAGGACTGGTGGTAAGTCACCTTTTTTAGTGCTGTTTTAACGGTCACTAAACAAATGGTTATAAATTTAGGACTAACTGTAGTGAAGTGCTGTGACTTGTCCAGCAAGCGGTGATTTATTTATTTATTTATTAAATTTATATACCGCCCTATCTCCCTATCTCAGGGCGGTGAACAGGCGATACTAAAAACCACAATAATAAATAAATAGTTTCTGTGCTAAAATCAAATTAAATAACAGGCCTGTTCTAAAAACACCCCATACAAAACCCCCACTAATCAAACTACGCCAGGCCGGCCGCACGGAATAGATGGGCCTTCAGGGCTCGGCGAAAAAGGCGCAGGTCCGCAATTGTACGTAGGTCGGGGGGTAGGTCATTCCAGAGGCCAAGCCTAGCATTTACATCTGATAACTTTATTCTGTTGGTTTTTTCTGTGCTTCGGTTATTAGCACAAACCAAAGAAAAAATATTAAATAAATCAGGTGTGTCAAACTTGTCAACTTTAAGGCGTGTAGATTTTTAACCTACCTCTTCCCTTCCCCCCAAAGCAAGATCCCTCCCAGCACCAAAACCGGTGAAAAGCAAAACTAAATAAACAATAAAACAAAAACACAATTCCTGCTGTTCATTCCTCTCCTTAAAAACATTTTTCCTTTTTCTCTCTGCATCCATTTTTCCTTCTTTCTTTTTCTCCCTCCTCCCTTGCCTAGCAGGCAACGTGGATTTTTTTGTTTTGTTTTACAGGATTTTTATTAAAAGTTTTCACCTAGACCAGGGGTGTCAAACTCGCAACGTTACGAAGTATCACAACTTTTTTTCCATTGCCGGCAATGGGGTGGGCGCAGTTTCAGCATGATGCATCCGGCCCACAGGCTGGCAGTTTGACACCCCTGACCTAGACCAAAGATTGACATAAAACATACCAAGTCTGAGATACACAATAAATGTACATGTTGTAATTTTCCATTTCTGCTTAAGGAATAGGCATGTAGAGACACTTAGCTAAGGTACTTTTAGCAAAGGAGATGTAGTAAGCTGGAGGAACAGAGAGGGACTATATACACTGCCTCAAAGCATACTTTTAGAATAGTGCACACTACTGTAGAATAGCATATAGCAGTGATGGCAAACCTTTTAGAGACCGAGTGCCCAAACTGCAACCCAAAACCCACTTATGTATCATTGGGTGCTGGGTGGGAGTAGCCCATTGGGTGGGTGTGGCCCATTGGGTGGGCGTGGCCCATTGGGTGGACATGGCTGCGGTAGTAATGACAGACTGGGTGAAACTAAAAAGTTCAATCAATCAATTCCAATTTTGCGAGATCTTTTTTTTCCGGCGAGAAGTTGAAATTGATTGATTGAACCTTTTTTTTTTGCACATGGCGGCGTAGGCCTAAAGCAAAAAGGTTTTATAAAACCCAGCTGAGGGCCTAGGACTGGGGTGACGGCGCACGTGCCCACAGAGAGGGGTCTGCGTGCCACCTGTGGCACGCGTGCCATAGGTTCGCCACCACGGGCATATAGTTTAGGAATGATATTGAAGGGATTTTATTGTGCTTATGATTTTAGTATGTTTAAGTTTGACATTAGCATTTATTTTATATATAGTAACCATTTTATATTGATACTTATAGTGTTATCATGTAATCATTGTTTTGTTATTTTGTAATCATTATTTTGTAGTTAATTGCTTGATCAGATGCTTTATATATATATATTGGAAAAGTAAGGGCTTC
>NW_015388173.1:140694-148346 GCF_001527695.2 Protobothrops mucrosquamatus | reverse complement strand
ATTTTAGGGGTATAAAAGCAAATCCCCTCACCTTGGGAATCTACTAGCTAGTCCAGGAACCTCTGCTGTATTGTATGGTGTTTGGTTTCTGTAAATAAACCTACTTTCTGGCAGCTTGCTTCGTTCCCTGTCATTTCTTCCACCTGAGCTGAAGGTCTGCTTCCCAGCTGGAGACCCGAACCAAGGAAAACTTCCAACAATTCTGGCGACCAAGGGACTCCAGCCAACCCAGCCACCGGACCGGGCCCGTTGGACCCCTACCACGCCGGCAACAGACTCCTTTAGTCTGTAGGTAAGCCCACGGACCCTGCCCGGGAAGCTAAGGGTAGTAAAGGGAGTCTTTGAGTTTTGCGCTCAACAGCTGCCTGAAAGTAGGTAAGTACCGCAAATTTTATTCAAATTCTAAGAAATAGGATTTGGTGTGTCTGTCTCTGTGTGTGTGTGTGTAATTGAATGGGTTTCCTCCTCTGATCTCCACTAGGATTTCACCTCCTTCGTGCTTTTTCTCAGCTGCACCCAGATCTGCTGCTAGCTCCACCGAGCTGTGACCGGCAGAAATCTGGAACGCATAGGGGGTTAAAGCCGGAGTGTGAGACCTTGCTTGGTAGAAAAGAGCAAAGGAGCCGAGTGCGTGTGTGTATGTGATTGATTTAAGATTAAGGAATGATAGGGTGTCAATAGAAAATCCCAGTAGAGATCAATAAAGCAAAGCTCACCTATAGGAGGTGCTGATACTAGTGCACAAAGCATAGGTCCTCCTAGACTTCTTCTAAGTCTAAAAACTGCAGCCAGTGTGTAAACGGAGGCCGGGTACCTGCGGTGGCAGGTCCTCCTCAGACAACGTATTTTTGAGGTCTGCAATGTGACGGTGGAGAGTCCCTAAGTTGGAAGGGCCACTTACTCCGTATAGGGACCGGAGTCCTTCCTGGGCAATTTTTTAGTGCCCAAAAATTGAGGCGGGGCGGCAGGTTTGTTGTCGCTAAGAGCGGCTGGGAAGTGCTGCTGGGAGAAAAAGAAAGGAACCCGACTGAGCAAGTAAGTTTGGACCCCACATCGGAAGGGGAACATGGGTAGCTGCAGTTCGAGGGTTGAAATTAGGACACCAATTAGAGATTTGCTCGAAGCATGGGACGAGAGGCAGGTGCCTGTCCTGGATGGTATGAAAAAGAATCGAGCTAGGAAAATTTGTAATGAGTGGGCTTTGCTGAAGGATGAAACTGGGAGACCAATTTGGCCAAAAGACGGTACCTTTAATTTTTCAACACTAAAAGCACTTAGACCATTGATAAGACCCAGTCAAATCCCTTACTGGTATTGCTGGGCAGAATTAGCCAGGCTTAAAAACCCTGCCTCAAAGAAAGAGGAAGAGGGAAAAGTTCCCCAAACCCCTTTAGACAAACCTGGGCCAATAATAATGGCCCCTCTCCTGAGTAAACCAGTCCCAGGAAGAGCTAGAGGACAGTTAGAATATGTGCTAACACACACACCATTTTCTGCCTCTGATATAGTTATATGGAAAAGAGACACTCCATCTTTTAGATCAAACCCCCAGGCTGTGATCTAGATGTTAAAATCTATCATAGACAGCCATAATCCTTCGTGGGGGGATATGACACAACTGTTGCACGTCTTTCTAACAAAAGACGAACTACTAAAACTATATGAAAAAATTGCTGAAATAGCCAGGCGACCAACAATAGCCATGCCTGGCCAAAGAGCCCTAGTCCGAGTTGCCTGGCCCACTGAACGTCCTAATTGGAATTATAATGATGACAACCACTGGGACGAATATAACCGGGCTAAAGAAAATCTGATGGAAGCCCTCCAAGAAATAGGAAAAAACCCCTTAAACTGGCAGGAGTTCCAAAGAACAACTCAGAGAGAAACTGAAAACCCGGATGCTTTCTGGGTCCGCCTCTCTGAAGCAGCAGTAGCACACGCTCACTTAGATCTTAACTCCCATAAAGATCAAAGAATCCTCGCCTCTGCCTTTGTGGATCAATCCACCAGTGATATTAAAACGCATTTCCATCGAATAGTGTCAAACTGGTCTAGTCTGGAACTCTCAGAATTGAGGAGGATCGCAAATTTTGTCTATGACCAGAGAGAAAGACTAAAAGAGGAGGAAAAGGAGCGGAAAGAGATTTTTAGAGAAAGAGAAAGAGACAGAAAAAGGAGAACAGAAATGAGGGAAGACCTGCAAGTTTTTGCAGCTATACACAATGAAAACAGGCAGGTAGATAAGCAGCCTTTTAAAAAGCCACATCCATGTCCACGATGCAGAGAAGAGGGAAAGTCCAATTATAGATGTCAGCATTGCCATAAGTGTGGAGAAACGGGCCACTTTAAGTTTGAATGTATAAAACCCTCCCTGCAAAACGCTCCTGGCCACCCAGAGCCCCTTTTCCTAAAGAGAGATCATTCCAAAATAGGGAAAGGAGATACCAGGAACAGCCCCTTTGGGAGCAAAGCAGAAGAAACGACAGTCAAGATCAGTGACTAGAAACAGGAAAAGAGGAGTTCCTGGCCACTTTCTCCGGACTGGCTATTCCCTTAAGAAATGGCAGGGATGGAGAACCCCTTGTCACTATCACAATAGGGGGAAAGGAATATGAGTGTCTGATAGATACAGGAGCCACCTCATCTTTAATCACCACCCCTCCCTTTAAGGGCTCCGTAATACCTGGAGCCCAGGATAATATTATAGGAGTGGGGGGGGGAAATCATCCCAGTAGAATTCACGGAGGAACTAAAAGTAGAAATTGGCCCCTTTACTGTAGATCATGCTTTTACCATTTGCCCACAGTCTCCTCTGTCCCTTATGGGCCGGGACTTGCTGTGCAAAATGGGGGCCACAATAAAATGTAATAAAACTGGAGTAGTATTAGATATCCCTGCAAAGTGCAAGCAATTTCTAGCCCTGAACAAAGAACAACTTCACGAAGATCTTAGAAACCTCCCTGCCTCGCTTTGGGGCTGGGACTCTACAGAGGTAGGATTATTAAGGGGAGCCGTCCCTGTTAGGATCCAGGTGAAAAAGGGATCACCCCCGTGCGTTCCCCAATACCGGATCCCAGCTGAAGCCGTAGAGCCCATTCGAAAACTAATTAAGGCATACTTAAAACAGGGAGTTCTTCGTCATTGCACCTCCTCCTGTAATACACCTATTTTTCCAATTCGCAAACCAAAATTAGACCAGAATGGAAATCCTGTTTTCAGATTTATTCACGATCTCAGATTAATCAATGATCACGTGATACCCCGTGCCCCAATAGTCCCCAACCCAGCCACCATCATCACTGAAGTTCCAGCCTCAGCTACATGCTTTACCATCATAGATCTCTGTTCAGCTTTTTTTAGTATCCCGGTAGACCGGGACTCTCAGTATCTTTTTGCTTTCACCTGGGAGGATCAACAATACACATGGACACGCTTGCCTCAGGGGTATACAGAATCCCCCACCCTTTTTTCACAAATCCTCAAAGCAGATCTAGCCTCCATTTCCTTGCCAGGGGGATCCACACTAATTCAATATGTAGATGACCTCCTGCTGGCCTCAGACACTAAACAGATCTGTAAGGCTGATACCTATCACCTGCTTTTAACATTAGCAGAAAAGGGGCATAAAGCTTCACCTACTAAATTGCAATACTTGAAACAGGAAGTCTCCTACCTGGGCTATATTATTGCCCCGGGAACACGAAAAATAGCACCTGCAAGGGTTGAAACCATTCTTAAAATGAAACCCCCTCAGACAAAAAGACAGGTGCGAGCTCTACTGGGCGTTTTGGGATTCTGCCGCCCATGGATCCCAGCATTTGGGGAATTAGCCAAACCCCTTATTCAGCTAACGGTCAAGGATATGCCAGACCGCATTGCTTGGACTAAATCATTAGACTTTACTCTCTCTAAAATAAAACAGACACTGGCATCAGCGCCAGCATTAGGTCTTCCTGACTATACAAAACCTTTTTTTCTATTTATCCATGAGAACCAGGGGGTCGGATCAGGTGTTCTAGCCCAGCGATTTGGTTCCTCACAGCGACCTGTAGCATACTATTCAGTGCAGCTTGATCCGGTGGCAAAAGGAATGGTTCCCTGCCTAAGAGCAGTAGCAGCCACCGTAGAAATTGTAAAAAGATCCAAGGATCTAGTTCTGGGACACCCCCTTGTTTTAAAAGTCCCCCATGATGTGTTTGCTATCCCTTTAAAATCACAAACGCAAGCCTTTACCCAGCAGCGCTTAGCTCAATATGAAGCCGAGCTCTTCACCTCGGAACACATTTCATTTGAGAGGTGTATGACTTTAAATCCGGCTACATTATTACCAACTGAGCAATCCAGGGAAAACCTGCATGATTGCCTCCACCTTATCCAAGATACAGAACTGCCCCGACCTGATCTCACTGATGTCCCCATGGAAAACCCGGATCTTGTACTATTCACGGATGGGTCTTCATTTATGCTTGAAGGGAAGAGAGTAACAGGAGCAGCTGTTGTCTCTCTCCATGAAATTGTGTGGGCTATGCCCCTCCCTTCCTCTTGTAGCGCACAAGCTGCTGAGCTTACGGCTTTAATACAAGCCTGCGAGGAAGCAAGGAACAGGTCTACTAACATATATACTGATTCAAGATATGCGTTTGGGATCTGCCATGCTACTGGAGCATTATGGAAACAAAGGGGTTTCCTGACTGCATCCGGACAGCACATTGCTCATGCTAAATTAGTCTCTAAATTATTAACTGCCATCCAGTTGCCTTCAAAATTAGCAATCATACATTGTAGAGCACATCAAAGGGATGATTCAGAAATCACCAAAGGCAATCACTTCGCAGATCAAGCAGCCAAATGGGCGGCTACACAGCCCCTTTTAGCAAATTCAATAGCCCCTGCCCTAAGGATAGACATAGAAATCCCATACAAAGATTTATTGGAAAAGGGGGAGGAAGAACTTTGGAAAAGAAAATATGAAGCAGAATTTAAGGAAGGCTTTTGGAGAGTCCCGGATGGGAGACCCATAGCCCCTTTTCGCCTCCTACGACTTATCTGCCAACGGCTTCATGCCAAAGGCCATTGCGGAACACAAGCAATGGTAGATGCAATACGAGGAGTCTGGTATGCACCTGGAGCATATCAAGAAGCCACACGTGTAGCAGGAACTTGCAAAACTTGCCAAGCTAATAATGCCACCTCCAGAAAAACCACTCATATTGGGGGTAGACCTTGGGCACAGCGTCCATTTGAAAAATTACAAATGGATTACATACAACTGCCCAGAGCAAATGGGTTTCAGTATGTCCTGGTGTGCAGGGACCAATTAACCCACTGGATTGAGGCTTTTCCTTGTCGCCATGCTACAGCATTAGAAACAGCCAGACATTTGCTAAAAGATATAGTGCCACGATTCGGGGTACCCAGCCACATAGATTCAGATAGGGGAAAACATTTTGTGGCACAAATTCTCACCTACATATATCAGGTGCTGGGCATTACCCAAAACCTACACACCCCTTTTTCTCCAACTAGTTCAGGGGGTACAGAAAGGGCAAACAAAGAAATAAAAACTCTCCTTGGAAAATTATGCCAGGAGACACATTTAACATGGCCACAAGCCTTACCTATTGCCTTATTTTACCTAAGAACCAGACCTCGACGAGATATGGGTCTGTCACCATTTGAACTACTTTTTGGCCGCCCACCAGACACATTGAAAGGATTAGATCCTCACTCCCTTAACCTAGAAAGGGGGGATATGGTTCTTTCTGCTTATCTTTCAGCCCTTCATCAAAGATTGCAGACCTTGTGGAAGCAGAGTGCTCTGACACAAACCCTGCCCCTGGAGGAAGCCCTTCATCCATTCGAGCCAGGAGACTGGGTGTGGATCAAGTCGTTTGCTAGGACAACCCCACTACAGCCCAAGTGGAACGGACCCTTCCAAGTCTTATTAACAACGCAAACCGCCATTAAGGTCGCTGAAAAAGATGCCTGGATTCACTGGACCCATGTAAAGCCAGCCGTATTGGACCACAGCAAGGACCCAGTTACAGTTCAAGAGGTGCCACCCCTCAAGCTCAGAAAAGATCCAGAGACGAGCGAGTGGACATTGAGAACTCTTTTTGAAGTAAAAGAAGAGGGAAGGGAAGACTGTGGGAGGGGTGGGAATGGGGATCGTTAAAATTTTCTTATTATTACTATGTATAAACATCGTATCAGGACTCTTGGAGGCAAACCTCCTGTCAGAAAAAGGAAATGTCTGGGAATATTTAGCAAGGGAAATTCTAAACACTACTAACTTCTGTTTAGCAGGAGGAACATCAGTAAAGGATATTCTCACCACCTGTCTTATAGGTGTAGCTTCAAGACCACAAGCTATACTTAATTATACTAAGCAAAGGAATGTCAATATAGAAACCCCTTATAACACTATTTTTGAATGGGGAAACATCACAACATCTAAGGATCAGAACATGTACACCCTGAAAATTGCCAAGGTAACACAGGCTGCTCACTGCTTTAAAGTAAGTGGCTGTAGGGAACACAGGATCCCCAAATGCGAGGATCTCAGCAATAGGGAACTCAGTTGCAATTACACTGAAACCATTCCATTCACATATAGTTATATAAAACTCCCTTTAGGATGGTTCCTTTTATGTGGATTGAGAGCATACTCCTACCTCCCGGCAAACTCAACAGGGGGGCCATGCACCTTAGGGAGACTAACTATGATAATGCCTTCTCTCCAAAAACGACAAAGGAGAGACCTGCAAGAGCTAACCCCTGATTGTGATGCAAAAACCTGGCTTTTAACAAAAGCAGAATACACATCATTAGCCATCTCTTTGGTTGGAGTACCTGCCCTAGCAACCCATAATGCCAGAGCTCTAAACAGCCTAGCTTGTGCATTAGTGAAAGGCTTAAACTCAACTTCTCAGGCATTGGATTCCTTGAATCAGGAATTAAAACAGGTGAGAGAAGTGACCCTTGAAAATCGAGCAGCCATTGATTATTTGTTATTAAGACATAATCATGGGTGTGAAGAATTCAAAGGACTCTGTTGCTTCAATTTAAGCGACCAATCACAACTGATAGAGGATGATATCCGACGCCTAAAGGAACTTACACATAAAATTGGATATGAAAATTCACCCTTTGACTTTTTGTCAGGACTTTTCGATTGGCTACCAAATTTACACTGGCTAAAAATTCTTATTTTGGGCGCAATCACAGTTACTATTGCAGGCATTCTCCTATGTTGTCTTGTTCAAATTATACAGCCCTGTCTGAATTTTCAAAGAACATGTTTTTCATTAATTCCTAAACAAAACCAAGGAAAACATGTTTCCATAATGATGAGTAGAATTGACCATGATTACCAGATCTATAGCGACAATGAACATGGTTGGGCAGAAGGGAGAGAAATAACACCTCATTCCTCTCCTTTGCCCAAAAGGGGGGAATTGAGAGATGGCTAACCATTGGCGCCAAGAGAGAACACTTTTAAATTAGTTCAGACCCCAAAACAAGTGAGCAATTTCCTTCTAAAATAAAAGGAATCTTATAATTAAATATCACAAAGGAAACCCAGACCCTCAAAACTGCCATCTCGAATGTAGATGAACCTGGGAAGGAGGGGGTGCATCTCAGGAAAAGAA
>NW_015388173.1:139081-140685 GCF_001527695.2 Protobothrops mucrosquamatus | reverse complement strand
ATTTTAGGGGTATAAAAGCAAATCCCCTCACCTTGGGAATCTACTAGCTAGTCCAGGAACCTCTGCTGTATTGTATGGTGTTTGGTTTCTGTAAATAAACCTACTTTCTGGCAGCTTGCTTCGTTCCCTGTCATTTCTTCCACCTGAGCTGAAGGTCTGCTTCCCAGCTGGAGACCCGAACCAAGGAAAACTTCCAACAGGATGATACTTTTTTTAAAAAAAAAACAACAAAACAAAACAGGAAATAAAACGCTTTACAACATTTAGCGGTGAGGCTATTTCAATATAGGCCTCAATTGGAAAGCTCTCTTTGTCCCTTTTGAAATGATGTATGGGAGGCTTTTGTTACATGAAGGTTCAAGAATGTCAATGAAGAAGAGAAGAAAGTTACTCAGTATTTACATAATCTGGCGCAGGTTTTGTCTTCTATCTCAGTACAGGCCCAGGCTGCCATGCCACCTGTCTCTGGCCATTGTTGTTCCTGGAGAGTAGGTTCAGGTGAAAAGAACTGTCACCTAGAAATACCAGTCCTCAGTGGTCTCAACCATGCCAGGTCCTCCTGATTTAAGGAATCAAGGCGTGAGTCCATGGAAAGTCCCATCATATCCTCTCCAGTGACAAGCTCCGCGGCTGGACGGCCTGAAAATGAAATTTCAACCTGCCTCACCTGTTGAACTGTTTCCATCTAAGTAGAAGAACCTCAATGGATTGGAGTACCATGGAAATCGTGTTCCTAGAACCTGGACTATGTATTGCAATATTTTTCTTCTGCTACTGTTGTTTCCTTCGTACCTTCTTTGGTAGAAGGAAGGACCATAGGCCCAATACTTTAAGGAACAAATGGGAGTTGTGTTTATCACAAGACTACGTATTCCACTTGCAAAGGGGCAACAGGGTCACTTGTTATGCTCCTGTCAAAACAGTGCACCTTTACCCACAACTTTAAATTTGGACATATGGAAGAACATACAGACATTACCTTTTGGGGAAGAATAACATGAGATTTATGGACAAGTGCCAGAATCTTCTTTGATGCATGTAAAGCTATTGCCTATGATCAAGCTAAATGGACTATTTATTTATTTATTTATTTATTTATTTATTTTTCCAACTTCTATGCCGCCCTTCTCCCCACGGGACTCAGGGCGGCTCACAGCATGTTAAAAAAAAACAACACAAAAAACATTTCCCCTATAAAACCAATTAAAAACCAAATATATTTATGGCTGTGTCATTATTAAAATTTTTAAAAAATTTTTCCCTATTTAAAATTCACCCTAGGTCAGTCCCGCTTGTTGAAAAAGCCATGTCTTGAGGGCGCGGCGGAAGGTTAGGAGATCCGGGATCGTCCGGATCTCGGGGGGTAGTTCGTTCCAGAGGGTGGGGGCACCCACAGAGAAGGCCGTCCCCCTGGGGGTCGCCAGCCGACACTGCCTGGCCGACGGCACCCTGAGGAGGCCCGCTCTGTGGGAGCGTACCGGTCTGTGGGAGGGAATCTGTGGCAGAAGGCGGTCTCGTAGATATCCAGGTCCTATGCCATGGAGCGCTTTAAAGGTGGTAACTAACACCTTAAAGCGTACCCGGAAGGCCACTGGTAGCCAGTG
>NW_015388173.1:133024-138625 GCF_001527695.2 Protobothrops mucrosquamatus | reverse complement strand
ATTGTTGTTTTGGCCTTAGGAGGGTTGTTGTGTTTATCATGCCTTATCCCGCTTATTTAGAGAATTGTTAGGTCTACTGTATTCGGACCAACTTTTATTGCCACTCCTATCTATAACGATACACCAGCTAAAGCAATGATTTTGCAACCTTTCCCTTCTGACTATATACCCCTCTTTAAGAGTCCCTAAGCCTATTCGGTTTTTATATTAAAAAGGGAGTGAAGGGATTTTATTGTGCTTATGATTTTAGTATGTTTAAGTTTGACATTAGCATTTATTTTATATATAATAACCATTTTATATTGATACTTATAGTGTTATCATGTAATCATTGTTTTGTTATTTTGTAATCATTATTTTGTAGTTAATTGCTTGATCAGATGCTTTATATATATATATTGGAAAAGTAAGGGCTTCATGCTTTAGGTCAGTGGTTCTCAACCTTTTTAATGCCGCGACCCCAACCGGTCATAAGTCGAGGACTAAACCGGTCGTAAGTCGAGGACTAAACCGGTCGTAAGTCAAGGACTACCCAACCGGTTGTAAGTCGAGGACTTTCCCTGCCCGGGAGCGCCACGCATGCGTGGTTCCGCCCCCTGCGCCGGCCGAGGCGTAGCTGGCAAGCGGCAGAGACGGAGCAGGCCAACCACCAGCTGGCCCAGCCCAAGGGAGGTAAGGCACCTGCCGGAAAAGGGAAAAAAAAATGGCGGACAAAAAAAATGGTGGACAAAAAAAATGGCGGACAGCCTTGCTTGGCGACCCCCATGAAATGGTCGATCGACCCCAAATGGGGTCCCGACCCACAGGTTGAGAACCACTGCTTTAGGTATAGGTGATTGCTTATATGAAAAGAGCACAGTAAGGGGAGGGGGGAAAGGAGTTACGGATGGAGCCTGGGTTGCTGTGTATGAGTCATCGTCTAGGAATTATTTTTTTGTGCCATCTTATGCCTAGTACCAAGACCTGATCTTTTTGTTCTGCAAAGGTATAAAAGGTGGAAGACATCTTTTCTGGTTGTTGCCTTCATCTCTCTACCAGCCACGAAGAGAGATGGCGGTCACCCAACTCTATTTTGATCAAAATAAAAGTTGTTTGCTTGCTGAAACCTCGACTCAGGAGTTTCTTTGGCTCTTTTAAATTCCTGAGTAATGCTGGGGCAGTTGTGAGGCTAAGTGGAAAACCTTACAATATATTATTCAATTTATATAAGGTTTATTCTTTATAAAAACTGCCTAGAGTCAGTATTTTAAAGTATAACTATGAACCAAAGTGTAGCCATGTTTAACTGAAGCATGAACTCTGTTACATACATAGCTTCTAGATGAAAAGCAAGCATTCTTATAGATAACAACAACAATAATAATAATGTTGGAAGGGACCTTGGAGGTCATCTAGTCCAACCCCCTGCTCAGGCAGGAAATCCTATACCATTTCAGACAAATAGCTGTCCAGATAAACAAGGGAAGATATAAATCCTTTTTAATTGCAATTATTCAGTTTAGGTAGACAGGCTCACCTTGTAGATAAACTACACCCTGAGTTAGCAGGATGTTACAAATTATGCCACAGACAAGGAAGGAGATAAGACAGCAACAAAAGGGGCTTTTGATCTAATAATTGGAGGGTCTGGTTGCTAGGCAGTAGGAAAGCATGTGACCAGACTGGACCTATCAACTGGGTCTGGAAAAGAAGGATGTGGCATATTCTACGGGACAAGATATAAAAGTTTATGCTGAAACTGATTCAAGTGTGGTCTCTGGGATTTGCAATTACCAAGAGATCCACCAGCCGTTGCAAATGCTTCAATAAAACTTGTTTTGTTTTCCAACACCCTTCGAGTTGAATTTTTATTCCTCACAAAAGGAAAAGAATAAGGGCAAGTGCAGGAAGTAAAACAGGCAAAGGGGGGGAGACAAAGACTAACGATTATTAAAGATTATTAAATACAAAATAAAGATTATTAAATACCCATCAGAAAAAAAGAAAATAAACTACTGGGCTCCCGACCTTCTTTTCAACAGTGATCAGCGAACACCTTGCCCTTCCTCCCTCCCTTAAGCGTTGCAAAAATCCAGCCCCTCATTCCAGCTTTTTTTTTTCCATTCTCAATCCTCAAATCTAGAAATTGTGATTTTCCCTTCCCCCCCCCTCACATTTTCAATCCAAAATCCAGACGAGGCAAAGGCTTTCCAGCTAGAAAACCTACGTATTGTTCGGCCACGTGGGTTCTGCAAAGCAGCCGGGCTTTAACTTTCCGAGCCCTTTTAATCCCTCGGCGCCCCAGGCTGGCTTCCTCCCGCCCGCTCCCCGCAGCCCATCGCCCGCCTGCCTCTCTCCCCGCGGCCAGTAGATGGGGTCCGCCGGCGTCGCTGGCCTCCTCGCACGCAGCTTGCCTTTTCCTTTCTGCCTGGTTCCTGCCTTCCTGCCTTCCTCCGGCCCCGTAAAGATGGACCCCCGGCGCCTCTAACAAAGACCCCGCCAGGCACCCCGCCCGCCCAGCTTTCGCCGCTGCCGCCGCCTCGGCCGCCGCTCGTGCTCCTCTTCCAGCTCCTGCTCGCCCGGGGTTTGCTGGTTTGCCGGGGAAGTGGGGTACTTGGCGCGTCTGCGTCCCGGGGAGCCCCTTTTGTCTCCGACCGCAGCGCCCCCCCTCCGCCCCCATGCCTTGCTGAGACGCTGCGAAGCCCACCCGAGGGGGCGGGTGGGGGAAGGACCCCCTTCCGCAGCATGGGCGCCCCCACCTTCCCTCCCGCTGGCCCGTCGCTAGGACCCGTCTTGGGCTGAGGATTGAATCCCTTTCCCTGCCGGGGAAGAAAAGTTGAGAGCACCCCAAGATCTGCCTTGCCTCGCTTGCCGTTTTCAAGGCAAGCCTCCCTTAGGCCTCCCTTTGCACCCTGTTTATTCCTCCTCCCCCACTCACACCTTGCAGATCCTGAACCCCTAAACTTTACTTCCGCACTTATCCGGGCATCTTTCTTCCAATCTGTTGCCCCTCTTGTTGCGTAGAACAAGATTTAATCACATCTTCCTGAAGCCTAACGGCTGGTTGCCAAGAGAGCTGCTTTCTCTGCACCCCCTTTTCATTGGGTCTGCCCCTCCGCCCTTTTGATTGTTGAGAAACTTTCCCCAAAGTGCACACGTGAGTTAAGGTTGTGTGGTTCGGATGGCAGCTGTTCTGTTATAGTTATACCACATCCTCATTTGAGGTTTTCCATTCTGTTGGAAGGGGATATTTTCACAATTTTGGGCGTTTCGGGTCACCGAACCCCCTTCTAATATTTTGCTGGGAATACCCCAGCATTTTCACACCTCACTAGAAAGGCAATAGACCTCATTCTCCAATTCGTGAAGTGCTCTTCCCAAACTTACTTCCATTTCTCTTGCTCTAATCTAGAGAGTGCCTCCCTTGCATCGTGGCCTCTAATTGTAGCTTGTATTTCCTAACGTGTGGATAAGATTCCCAATTTTTTTTTTAGGCCTCTTGATATTTCAGTACAGCCCAGGATTTCCATCATCTTGGTTATATGGTGAGATAAAACCTCAGTGCTCTGTTCTCTGTTCAATATTTTTTAAAATTAACGTAATCCCAGAAATCCTGTTTAAATGTCTTGTGGTTCCACAAAGCTCACCTATTAAGAGAAAAATGTTATACAACATTTCTGCTCTTTTCCTATAGATTGTCAAGGCTTTACGTCTATTCTTAATCATTCTCCCCTTTTATGTTTAATGTAAGTACAATATTCCAAATTTTTCTGTGCATTCTGGAGAAAACACACCTTAGAAATCTTCCCTGATGTCCCCCACATCAGAGATTTGGTTAGAGAACTGATTTTCATCAGTTGCTCTGTCACCCCCCACTTTCAGCCAGGGTGAATACAGTCCCTAAAACATCAAACTGTCCCAAAATATAATTTACCCTTTATTGTAATAATCATTTTAAATTTAAAATAAGCCAAGATACCTCTTTAAAGATTTTTTTTAAACCTTAAGGAGAAAAAATACTACTTGTATAAAAACACTCCTTTGCTGGAGCGCACAATTTTGCATGCATTTATTTTGCTTGTGAGATTTGCCCTAATAAGCCAGGTATTTTCCGCTCAATATTCCCCAAACCTCCTTTTTGCAAACCACAATTGATTTCAATTCCAGAGGGCTGTTTTGCGCCTCTCCCAATCTTCTTGTCCAAAATCAGTGTCTCTCACACACCTCTGTCCTAATTTGTCTGATGGCTTTCCAAGACCCCAACCATCTGCTTCAAGCTCAGCTTTGTAGCAATGTTTTTGGGGCATTGACGGGGTTAATCCAGCCACCTTTAGCTGCTGGGCTAGGTGGGGGGCAGAAATATTGCAATAATGGGGTACAGATAGCTCCCCCCCAGCAACAGCAGACAGCGCTTGGCAATGCGATGATGGTGGACCCAGAACCAGATCGACCCATCGGTTATGGTGCTTTTGGTGTGGTATGGTGAGTGAGGAGTTATTTACTGCTGTATGATAGTAGAGAAGGATGAAGGTAATAGAGGCAGGAAAGGATTGATAGTTACGATCACAATTCAGACTAGAATTTCCATTGCTAAGCACCCGATTTCACAAGCTTTTTTGCCCTGGTTGTTAAGTGAATCACTGCAGTTGTTAAGTGAATCACTGCAGTTGTTAAGCAAATCTGGTTTCCCGCATTGACTCTATTTATCGAAAGTCAGCCGGGAAAGTTGCATAGGATGATCACATGACCCTGGGACACAGCAACCATTGTAAATACAAAATGGTTGCCAAGGGCTGGAAGTTTGATCACATGATTGCGGGGATGCTGCAACACTCCTAAAGTCTGAGGATCGGTCATAAGTAACTTTGTACACTTGTAACATCGAACAGTCCCTAAACAAGTGGTTCTAAGTTGAGGACTACCTGTTTAAAAATAATTTTTATTAAAGAGATTTTTAGGATAAAAAGCAGTACAGAATTAGGGACTTCCGGTTTGAATCGCGGCGCCGATGGCAGCTCCTCTGTGAGCTGTCCGCCCTGAAGACACGTAAGAGCCGCAGGAACAGCTGTTCCGCGGCTCGGAATCCCCTTCCCCGGGCAAAGGGGAGGGGGTGAGCTTCCCCGATAGGGGTAGAGCTCCCTAGCCCTCGCATTTTGACAGCTGTGAGGGCTAAGGTGAGTTCCCCCGGAGTCGGGGGGATTCCTCCGTGCTTCAGGCTGCCTTCGTTGAAACGAAGCTAGACGCGGATTCAGCCTCTGCCTTTCCAGGAAAGCGTGAGTTGAATTTTACAGGCAGACAGAGCCTACCAGGAGGATTTAAAATTGTTTGGACTGAAACCTTAACTCTAGAATTAAAGTATCTTCTTCGTTTTTTATGTTAACTGGAAGAAGAAGAAGAATATGGCTGCGGATGGGCGTTTCTGTTTTTTTTAATTGAAAATACATGAGACTTTCACTTTCTGGAGACTTTCTTTTGGATTATTATTGTAACAGATTTAGTTACTTTGAGCTGGTTGGATAAGCTTTCTGTTTCTACCACTGCTTGAGGTGATTACAAGACTTTATAAGATTTTTATATGACCTTTACAAGATTTTAACTTATGTTTATAAGTGAAAGTATAAG
>NW_015388173.1:129044-130268 GCF_001527695.2 Protobothrops mucrosquamatus | reverse complement strand
CCTAAGAATTATAGACCTATATCTTTATTGAATACAGATTATAAGATTTTTTCAAAAGTAATGGCAAATAGATTAATGCAAGTGTTGAATCAATTGATTCATAGTGATCAATCAGGATTTATAACTGGAAGATATATGAAATATAATGTAAGACAAATTATTAATTTAATTGAATATTTGGATAAGAATAATCAAACTCTTGCTGCTTTTATCTTTTTAGATGCGGAAAAAGCATTTGATCAATTAGATTGGGGGTTTTTGTTTCAAGTTATAGATAGAATGAATTTTGGGGGGGAATTTTTGTCCGCCCTTAAGGCTATTTATCAGCAGCAATCAGCACAGATTATAGTTAATGGGGGGGGGGGGGTAACAGAAGCATTCAAAATTGAAAAAGGAACTAGACAAGGATGTCCATTATCTCCATTGTTATTTGTGTTAACAATAGAGATTCTGTTAATTAAAATCCGGGAGTCTTCTATAATAAAAGGAATTAAGGTTAACAAGATTGAGTATAGATTAAGAGCTTTTGCAGATGACCTAGTGTTAACATTAACCCAGCCAATAGATTCGGTAACTGATTTGGTTGAAATTATTGCACAATATGGAAAAGTTTCTGGTTTTAAGATTAATTGTAATAAGACTAAAATATTACCGAAAAATATGTCTATGAATGATAAAGAGATGTTAGCTATGCTTACAGGTTTTGAAATGGTTAAAAAGGTAAAATATTTGGGAGTTTACATTACAGCCACTAATGCTAAATTGTATAAGAATAATTATGAATTTTATGGCTTAAGGTGCAAAAGGATTTAAATGATTGGAAAAAATTGCAATTATCTTTATTGGGGAGAATCTCAGCAGTAAAAATGAATATTCTCCCAAAGTTTCTTTTCTTGTTTCAAATGATCCCTATTTTTAAAAAAAGATGCTAATTTGGAGGATTGGCAGAAGGGTATTAATAAGTTCATTTGGGCGGGCAAGAAGCCAAGAGTTAAGTTTAAGATTATGCAAGATATAAGGGAACAAGGAGGACTTAAAGCCCCTAATTTAAAATTGTATTATGATGCGGTGGTTCTGACGTGGATTAGTGATTGGTTAAATTTAACAAATAAGAATATACTTTCTCTTGAAGGATGGGATTTGTTATTTGGTTGGCAGGCATATTTAATTTATGATAAAAAGGTAGACACTAATTTCAAGGTTCATATTTTAAGGAGTGCTCTA
>NW_015388173.1:120219-127838 GCF_001527695.2 Protobothrops mucrosquamatus | reverse complement strand
AGGGTGGGAAGGGGAAGGGGGGGATTTATATTGTAAAATTTTATAAAATTTTTAATAATAATAATAAAAAAGCAGTACAGAATTTAGAAAAGAAATAGAGAAAAATAGTGAATTGTAAGAAAGGAAATAGGAAAAAAAAAGAAAATGGAAAAAAATATAAAGAAGTGTTTTCCAATCTTCTTAAGAGCAGATCTTAAAATGTATTTTCATCTTTTGCCCTCTCTCTCTAAAATTACATTGTAATTGCCTCCTTGCTGTGGTCTACCCTTTCTTATTACCAAAAAGTAAACTGTAAATGGAAAGACATTTTTCTTCTTCCTGCAGGTCTGTGACAGACCCTCGGGATGGGTCGCGAGTTGCACTCAAAAAGATGCCCAATGTTTTCCAGAACTTGGTCTCTTGCAAACGGGTCTTCAGAGAATTGAGAATGCTCTGTTACTTCAAACATGACAATGTGAGTGTGGAACAGTTTGCAGAGCCGCTTCTGGGACAAATGTGGTCCTTCTATAGCACCCTGGGTTTGGGTTAAGTTTCCCCAGATTTAGGAATGTGCATTGTAGAAAGGTGTAGGTGTATATTGATTTTCAATCATTCTGACCTCTTTTTAAATTTTCTTTTATTTACTGTTTTTATGTTCTAATAATTTGTACACTGCCCAGAGTCTGTGAGGGAAATGGGCGGTTTCAAAATTGTGGGGTCCTTGGTGCTCTCTGAGCTTGGTTGTTTTCTTGCAGACTAGAGTAATATAATTCATTGAGAAGCAGTGGAAGGAGGAGATGGCCTCTGATGGTAGGCCAGGGTCAGTGGTAGGCCTTGCTCCTTGGCACAAAGAAGCTGGCGAAGGGCCATTTCACCTCAGGGACAAAGCTGGAAGATTGGAAGAGATGGGCACAAATTGATGGTGTATAGCAGGGGTCTGCAACCTTGACAACTTTAAGACTGGTGGACTTCAGCTCCCAACATTCCTCAGCCAGCATAGGACGCTTGGTGTGCCGTGTTCGTGAACTTATGAAGGGTCCCTTGCACTGACCGAGTCATTGCAGGTGTGGGTGGCAGGGCTGACCCTATTATTAGACAAACTGTGCAGGCCGCTCTTACCAGCTAAGTTTCAGTCCTGTTTCCGAGTAGGTACATTATTAGTTGCTGTTGTCCTATTTTTATTACTAGGAGGGGGCGGGTGATACATTAAGCTTGATAGGCCTGTCATGCCAAAACACCAGATTACAGTACAGATGTTGGGTTCCATCACTGGTTTCATCCTTTCTGTCTGTGATGGGATATTTTCAGACTTTAACAGAATAACAAAGTTGGAAGGGACCTTGGAGGTCTTCTAGTCCAACCCCCTGCTCAAGCAGGAGACCCTATTTCAGAAGAAAAAAAAATTGTCTTTTTTTTTCTTCTCAGGTCCTCTCAGCACTGGATATCCTCCAACCTCCACAGATTGACTGTTTTGAGGAAATGTATCCTTCATTCCACCTGTAGCTAAGTTCTTTCCTCATTTTCCCTACTGTTCCCATGCTCCATTTTGTGCTATCTTTACCTTTTGTTGCTTTTTCCCGCTCTACACATGCTACATGTGAGAAGAGGAAGTGAAATATTTATTGATTGTTCTTGCTTTTCTTAAGTTTGATTTGATTCTTTTTTTTGCAGTATCCTTATGTTCTATTTCTTTTGATTTTTCTCTTTTACTTCTTACATATTTTTTTATTTCCTTCATTTACAGTACTGCTTTGGATTTCCCCCCCCTTATATTGTCATGCAAATGGTTTCTAGTTCTTTGAGGTTGTCCTTGCCACCGTTCCTTGCCAAGTTTTTCAGCCTGTGTCGGCTATTTTCAGATGATCCAAGTTTATGTGAAATCCCCTCCCTCTTGCCCCAATTTGTATGTTTACTCACCTGAAGATGATTGAATGATTCACTAGCTTTGCTCCAGTCTTTTGGTTTTGAAGTCAACTGCAGCATGGTATTCCCAATAGGTTCTCTCTGAGCTTGAGAATGCTAGGAAATCTGACTGCTCAGTCTCCTAAGCCAGATGTCCACAGCCTTTGGACACCAATAGGTACAGTTGCTATTTTAAGTCTCTTATAGTTGGCATAGATGGTCCTCATTTACCTAATGGCAACCTGGTGAAGCTGCTCTCCATCATTCCTTCAAAACTCCTAAGAAGTTTCATACCAGTCTAAGTTCCTCAGTTTCTGGGCAGCCTGCTAGCTTCCCATTTAACTTCTTTGGACAGTAAGTACATGAATCTAATGGAATATGAGGAGGGCATGGAACCTGGTGGCCATTGAGGTTTGTGGGGTCTGGATACCTTGCTAGAGACTGAGATGTCTCAGTCTGAGGTCTGAGATCCTTGCCGGAGACCATGGCTTTCTATATATGAAGAGTAATGAAAATGGATGGTCAGGGATGGTCTGACTGTGGAATCCTTGGTGCTGTCTGAATTTGGTTATTTGTTTGCTCAGAGGCCACCAAACTCTGTTTGCAAGTTGAAAAGAGCATCAGGTCTGATTGTTCATACTTCATTTCTTCATGCGTAAATGTTGCAGCAGCACCTAGATAGGGCTATCATATCTTACATGTTATATTTCCTTCCAGCTTCATCTCCTTAAAATAGTGCTCCCCAACCTTTCCACTTTGGCAGCCTGGCCTGGCATGTGAGTGCCAGGCGCCTGTGCATGCACAGCTCCATTGGTGTGAGCGGTGGGTGCACACGCCCTCAATTCACATGAATGGAGCTTTGCATGTTAAGCTCTACTTGTGTGAGTGGAGGGTGCTTGAGTGGAGGGTGCTTGTGCTCACACGTGAAGCTCCACTCGCGTGCAAAGTTCCATTTGCGCCGCTCATGTGAGTGGAGCTTCGCATGCACACATGCTTGCCCATCGCTCACACGGCCTGGTTTCAAAGAGGCCACGGCCCGATAGTGGGCTGTGGCCCAGGGGTTGGGGACCCCTGCCTTAAAAGAATAGAATCATAACTTTTAGTAATAAATACCTAGCTATAGCTAGCAAGCACTTTATTACTGAAATTGGCATTCCAGCCTATATACCAGGTTAGCGTATGTATCAGGTTAGCGTATGTACCAGGTTAGCGTATGTATCAGGTTAGCGATGGCTGATCTGTATAACAGTTTTCTTTCTATATTTTCTTGTTTTATTTTATCTCACTTTGTCCTGCTGTTTGGTATTTGTGCCTCCTTATTCTGTTAGAGCTTGTTGGTTTTACAAAATGGTGGGAAAGTAATTTTTCTTTTTGCTTCCAATGGGAAGAGCTGGGTATTCAGATAACCTCCATTCTCTGTTCCATTCCCCATCACCCTCCTTGACAATGACCATCAGTTATGTTATCACTGAATTGATGCAAAGTGACCTTCACAAAGTCATAGTTTCTCCGCAACCACTCAGCTCTGATCATATCAAGGTCTTTTTGTATCAGATCCTCAGGGGTAAGTCTGACTTGGAAATGCCATAAATTGGGAACTCTATCCATTTGGGCAAAGTTCTTTATTTAGATTCAGTGCGAATGTAGAGCTGTCTGGCTTGGCAGCCGTATAACATGACAAGGATTGTAATCATTCAGGAGAAGAATGTGAATAAGTAGGACAATGTCTATACAGAGTTGGCTGATGCTATGCTGTCAGAGCATGCACAGTCTTATTGTGCTGAGGTAACCCAGGAGTAAATACAGTAAACAGTGGTTTGTGTTAAATGGTGGTTTGTATTACACTATCTACAGATATACACTAGAAACAAAAAACATATACGTGGTGATAATTCATCAAACTCCAATACACAGCAATTACAGCAGGAAATGGACAAGAGAGAAAGACTCCAGCAAGGCCTTCCCTTTTATACTCAAGCTCTTAAAGGGATACAGACTCCTGCTGAGTCATTCCTAACATTGCATCATTCATCTCACATTATACAAGCTGGTTAGCTTCTAAATCATATGCATAGTCTGCAGCTGTAGAATCCTCAATTCCAAGTTACAAGATTCCATAACTCCATTGGTGATCAAACTTATGGATGCCAGAATTTAGTCAAGACTAGGATTAATTGAAGGGGATGAGAAGCGAGGATGAGAATAATCAGAAGTAGGAAAGATAAGGATGAAGAATCAAAGAGAGTAAAGGGTATTCTACAATGTCTCAAAGGGGAGACTGGATCTCAGGGGCTTCAGGTCCCATGAAGAAGGTACAATTCATTGATGGGTTGCTATCTGTCTAATGCTTTGATAGTAGAGGGGTTGGAGAAGTGTTGAGATCTTCCTTGTGCATGTTTTTGAATTGGGATGGAGAGCCATGGGGGAGGAGATCCAGCAGGGGTTTGATGAGATGACCAGACAAGTTGTATTTCTGTTATCCCTCTTGAAGGGTCTCTTCCATATGTCCTCTAATATTTTCTCCTCTCATGTTTACCAGATTTCTTTTGCCCTTTTCTCCTGCCCCTTTCCTTTGCTCCCGTCCTTCCTAATTATGTCCTGTTGCAAGTCATTTATTTTAATAGTTCCTCCCCTTCCCTTCTTTTCTGATGATCCTTGCACAGTTGCAATTCCATAAAATACACCTGAGAAAATTGATCATTTGAGTTCACTGTTGTAACAGAATTGGAAACAACAGCTCTGAAGAAAGGAGTTTTTTTTCAGGATTTAAGAATCATGCATATGTGCGACTTAAGAGACTATTTTCTTAGAAGAGATAATGAGTGTCCCTTTTTAAATTTTCTTAGTTATTTAATGTTAAGTAAAATATATTTGGAGTCAAACTCAACACCAGGCTCAGCACTTCGGCAGTAGTTCAGAACTTACATAAAAGTTTTAATTTTGAAAACTATGTTGATAATGAGTTTAATTTTAGTTTTAATTTTTATTGCATCTGTTGACTCCAGTTAAGTTTGGGAACACCCAATGTATTTTTTCTTTCGCCTTACTTCTCCAGGGCTAAAATATTTGCACTCTGCTGGTGTCCTTCATCGGGACATAAAGCCTGGGAATTTGCTGGTCAACAGCAACTGTGTCCTCAAGGTAACTCATCCTTGTAGCCAACCCAGGCAGTTTTCAAGATAGCCACCTCTGGGGAGACTGTCACGTCCAGCATTTTTAGCTATTATGGCCAAAGATTAAATGTTCTCACCCACCCTCCCACTCCAATCACTGTGAATCATACTACGCTAAGAATAGGGATGTTGGATGTATAAATATGTGTATGGTTGTGACAAATCTATAAGATGTCACGTATGCCATTGTACCCAAAGCTATCAGTGGTGACACAGTGCCCATCATGCTGTAGATTTTAACACATATCTTCAATAATTCTCTGTCTCATAGTCTTGCAGCTGATAAAGTCACAGCCAGCAAATGGCTATTTTTGATGTGACAAAAGAAAAAAAAATTAACCATGCAAAAAGCGATCAAATGCATTGCATTTAATTTAATGCAATGTACTTGAATTTGAGACATAGAAACCTTTATTTGTGTACAGGTAGTCCTCGAACTATGATTGTAATGGCATCTGCCCATTACTGTCATAAGTTGTGATGGTCATTTAAGTGAGGCAACCACGTGATCTTGCTTAACGATCCCACCTCTGCTGTCCTTCATGTAGTCGTTAAGTGGAGCACTGGGTGCCTCTGGTGGGGGAGAACTTGGGAAACCTAGCGCAGGCCCAGGCCCACCTGCCCTAGACTTGTAGGGCCTCCCCCATCCTCTATGATCTGCTTCCTGCCCCTTGATGTCCCCGTAGGCCTTGGGCCTGCTTTCCTCACCACTACTGGGGCCCACAGGTCTTTTCCCTCTCCCTCCCCCCGGCAGGGTCCTTACAAGCCTTGTGAGGTTCCCTAATGCTGGCCAGAGAATTCTGGGAGTTGAAGTCCACACCTCTTAAAGTTGCCAGGGTTGAGAAACATCCATCCAGCTCCCATTTTAGAATGCACCTGAATTAATATCATTCAGTGGCATTGAAAGAATATTGATTCCCAGAAGGAGCAACAGATAATAGAGAAAAATAGGTCTGGAAGTTTTATTTCTCTAGAAGCTTCCTCAGGTTGACCACACCTTTTCATCTTTCCTTCAGATCTGTGATTTTGGTTTGGCCCGGGTAGAGGAGCCAGATGAGTCCCAGCACATGACTCAAGAGGTGGTTACTCAATATTACCGGGCCCCTGAAATCCTGATGGGCAGCAGGCATTACGGACGTCCAGTTGATATTTGGTCCGTGGGCTGCATTTTCGCCGAACTCCTTGGCAGGCGTATCCTCTTTCAGGCCCAGAGCCCAATTCAGCAGGTATCTCAGCCAGCTTTGAAGAAAGAGTTGCGAAAGTGTGTGGTTGCAGAAGGCATGAAAGAACATTTCAGCTTGTGTTTCCACAAAATGTCCACTACTCGGCACCAAAGGAGTAACTTTCTCCTTTCCCTTCTCTCTCCATTTCTTTTTCTTCTCTTCTTCCTTTGATCTACGGGTGGCAGTTGGACCTGATTACAGATCTCCTGGGGACTCCTCCGGTTGCTGCCCTCCGTTCAGCCTGCGAGGGGGCCCGGGCTCACATCCTGCGTGGCAGTCACAAGCCGGTGAGTACCACCAGGGCTGGGAAGGTAAGAGCCATGGGAATGAAGGAAGCCTCTTAACGCTTGGCATTTTTTTTTCCTAGCCATCGTTGTCTGTCCTTTACATGCTCTCTGGAGAAGCCACCCACGAAGCTGTGCATTTGCTTTGCCGGATGTTGGTCTTTGATCCAGTGAGTTGGCAATGTAGTCCAAGGAAAACTTTAGATTAGTCAGGTTGTCTCTCTCTCTCTCACATTCACCTCGCTATTGTTCCAATTGTTAGGGGCGTAAAATTGAAGATGTAGAGATAAACCATCAGATATGCCAAATGATAGAGACAGTATACATCCACTCCTCATTTAGTGGCAATCTCAGTTAGCAACCATTTGCAAATACAACAGTATTAAGAAGTTCATTTTCTGAGCATTGTACGTGTTTTTGATCAAATTTTGTGTGCCTTAAGACAATATACACTGGAATGAGAGCGATGCTGGCTGTCTCTCTCTTTATAAACCTAAAGAATTAACAGGTAGTCCTCGGCTTGCGACCACAGTTGAGCCCCAAATTTATTTTGCTAAGTGAGAAATTTGTTAAGTGAGTTTTGCCCCATTTTACAACTTTTCTTGCCACATTTGTTTAGTGAATCACTGCAGTTGTTAAGTTAGTAACATAGTTGTTAAGTGAATCTCTCTTCCCCACTGACTTTGCTTGTCAGAAGGTGATCACATGACTCCGGGACACTGCAACCGTCATAAAGATGAACCAGTTGCCAAGCATCCGAATTTTGATCACATGACCACAGGGCTGCTGCAACGGTCATAAGTGTGAAAAACAGTCATAAGTCACTTTCAATCCCGTTATAACTTTGAATGGTCACTAAATTATTATTATTATTATTATTTATTGTATTTTTACCCCGCCCTTCTCCTTGCGGACTCAGGGCGGCTAACAGCCTAATAAAAACAAATACAAAAATACAAAAAATACTATCATTAAAAACATAATTAAAAGGAAATATTAATTTGGCCTTTGTTATTTTAAAAATTATTTTAAAACCCAGCTAAAAATTACCCCTTAGG
>NW_015388173.1:105065-116940 GCF_001527695.2 Protobothrops mucrosquamatus | reverse complement strand
CGGGCCGCCGTCCTTCGCTGTCCGCCCGGGCCGCTGTGCCGCCCGGGCCACTGTGCCGCTGTGCTGGTGTGCTGTCTGGGCCGCTATGCCGCTGTGCTGCTATGCCGCTGTGCCGCTGGGCCGCATCCCCCACCTAGGCTGCTGGGCCGCTAGGCCGCATTCCCCGCCGCGCCAAGATCTTGCCGAGCCGGGATCTCCACCCACGACTCCGCCCGTAGCTCCACCCGGCCAAAACGAGGTGGTCGCGCGGCAAGCTGCCGGCTGTCTCCGCTCACCGAATTCAGGGTCGTTGAGCACCCCCGACCCTCTGGAGGCTCCCCATCTCCGCTGAGGACTCCGCGGAGTCACGGAGCTAACCCCAGTAGGTCCGCCATCTTAGGTAAGTAAATGCTTACCTAAATGAGTTGAGGGTTGTAAATTGAGGATTTGTTTTATTCTTTTCAGTTCCTTTCTGGTCTTCATTCAGATTTGCCCCTTTTTCAGATTTGTTCTTTGTTTTTCCCAAGAATATATGGTCACTGTCTTTACAGGCTACTCCTATCTGCCAACTCTGAGCAACATACTACTCTCCAATACGTGATTAGGGCTGAGAACATTTAATCAAACTTGGATTTATTATAAAGTTATAATCAGAAGTGATTGTTACATGATGTAACTTAGCCATATGTACCATTTGTCTGGTCCTTTTAGTAATCAGAAATTTTTTTTATTTATGAAATTTACGTGCCAGCCATCTCACTATCCGAAGCAACTCTGGACAACATATAAATTAAATAAAATTGATTAAAATAGGATTTCTGTAGGGGAGTGCATAGAGTTAAAATTAGTGTCTTGTTGGAGGACTGGCTTGTCCTCCAGTAAGGCAGAAGCCAAAAAGACACCATGGCTTAAGACAGGGGTCTTCAGACTTGGCCCTTTTATGACTTGTGGACTTCAACTCCCAGAATTCCTCAGCCAGGCACGCTGGCTGAGGAATTCTGGGAGTTGGAGTCCACAAGTCATAAAAGGGCCAAGTTTGAAGACCCCTGGCTTAAGAGAATAACTCAAGAGCTCTTCTGTATACATATTGCTAGCAAGTCATGGATGGAGCCATCTGGATGTTTTGGGTAAAATGAAAAAAAAACCCTCTTTGCAAAACCAGGCATTGAATTGAGATTTCTTAATTGGTCGATACTGTACACCAGTGTTTCTCAACCGTAGCAACTTTAAGATGTGCGGACTTCAACTCCCATGTTTCTCCAGCCAGCATGTTGAGAAACGCTATTGTACAGGCGGTCCTCAACTTAGGACAGTCGCTGTTAGCAACCATTCGAAGTTATGACCTACCAGATAAAGGGGACTTATGACCTGGATCTGAAGTTTCGATGGTTCCTCACTGCCACCACAGTTCAGGTGGCTGCATTTGGGGCACTCAACAACATGGCCATATTTACCGCCGTTTGCATTATCCCATGATCACATGACTGCATGTTACGATGGTTTTGTCAAAAAAATGGCACTTGCTTTCAGTTTTCGGCAAAACCATGCCTTAGCGAACAATGGATCACTCAACGATCATGGTGTTCACTTAATAACTGCCACAAAAAGTCACAGAAGCAGGCTGGTCACATGACTGACCCATTTTTTCAACCGTTATGATCTGTGACTAATGGGAAGGCTCCATTACAGTCATAAGTCGAGAACTGCCTCTATACAATAGAGTTCTCCCAGTGGGACTTTTTGGATGATGCTCACGGTCCTTCCTTTTTCTGCAGGCCAAGCGGATCTCGGCCAAGGATGCCCTTTCTCATCCTTACTTAGATGAAGGGCGACTGAGATACCACACCTGTATGTGCACTTGCTGCTTTTCGGTCTCCTCCGGCCGCATTTACACCAGTGACTTTGAACCCCGGGCCGACCCCAAATTTGACGGCTCTTACGAAAAGAACCTTGCTTCTGTCTGGCAGGTCAAAGGTAGTTGATTGAGTCCAAACCACCTCACAAATCCTGGGGTGTTCAGAGGGCTCCATTCTTAATGTAGTGGTGGTGCAGTGGTTAGAATGCTGGATTATGAAACTATGAAATGGTTTATAAGTCTTAAGTGCTATTGCTAACTGTCTGTGGAGATTCTCAGTCATCCAGGTCATGGTTGTCCCAAAGGTGCTTTTTCAAGAGGCAAGAGCTGAAGAAGCTTGAATGAGAAGTGAAACGTCTTCAAAGAAAAACAAGAAAGTCCAGTTGCCTCTTGAAAAAGCACCTTTGGGACATTGCTATTGCTAGTTGCTAATTTAGGAGCTAAATATTGATCTTAACTGTCTTACACTAAGAATGTGAGAGCAATTAATGTACGTAATTCTTCCATGAATTCCACCAGATTTTGTGATTTCAGTTCTTCTTCATCCTCTGTGTTTTTTTGTATCATCTTACATAATTATGGAGAAGTCAAACGTTAACACATCCTTTTGTGTCACTTCATGCTAAGAAGCACATCCCATTTGGGTTGCTGCATCTCCCAATTCCCCTGTGCAACCATGTAGCACTAATGGCATCTATTCATTTTGGAGAAGGAGGAGATTTCCAAAGAGGGGATGAAGATTTTGCAGAAGTAGGGATTTATCTGAATCTGCAGGTGAAGTTCTAAGTGTACACGGGGCAAGTCACCTGAATGTGCGATTCAGTTGTGATTCGTTGCTTCTATTATCCCAAACAGTTGTGATGGCCTTGGCTTGCCTGAGTTAGGAGAGGCAGAATGAAAATACATAGAAAAATAGAGGAGAAGAAGAGAGGGACATGTATTATGTAAATACAGGTCTACAGATTTGGGCTGCAAAAATTGTGGAGGGGGGGATTTTTGTGGCCCTGATGGTGACCAAATAAAAATGTACTCTTTGTTTTTCAGAACTGGTGCACAGGTTTATCTTGGAACTGCAGCATGGGAAACGGGTCCCACTCTGCATCAACCCCCAGTCAGCTGCCTTCAAAACCTTCATCCGGTGAGTCTCTGAAATTGGTGGCTTGTTGTACCATCCCTTACCAGCAGGCTGGTGGCTCTGTCTTTACAGAAGGAGAAAGAGGAGGTAGGACAGGTACTCCTCGACTTACAACAGTTTGTTTAGTGACCGTTCAAAGTTACCACGGCGCTGAAAAACGGGACTTATGACCGTTCTTCACAGTTTTGACCTTTGCAGCTTCCCATGATCATGTGATCAAAATTCAGATGCTTGGCAACGGGTTCGTATTTATGATCGTTGCTGTGTCCCCGGGTCATGTGATCACCTTTTGCGACTTTCTAACGAGCAAAGTCAATGGGGAAGCCAGATTCACTTAACAACCGGGGTTACTAAGTTATCAACTGCAGTGATTCCCTTAACAACTGTGGCAAGAAAGGTGATAATAAGGGGCAAAACTCATTCAACAAATGTCTCACTTAGCAGCAGAAATTTTGGGCTCAATTTTGGTCGTAAGTCGAGGACTACCTGTAATACTTTTTTATTTTTCTCCCACCTGGCAGCTCCACAGCATGGCATTCTTCCAAGGTGTCCAGAAAGGAAGAGAGATGAAGCTGCCCCTTGGATGGTCATGACGGAAAAAGAAAAGAAAGACCGAAGAAGAGGGACGGAAGACACAAAGGGATGGCATTGCTGCTGGCAGCGGAGAGATGAAAAGAAGAGGGAAACGCTGCCCTTCATCCTGCACTCTTGAATATTTTGACTTATGGCCAGACATTTGGGAAAGGGGGTGTCTGGGTCGTTATTATATTATTATTATTTGGAAGTGGAGAAATTGGGGGAAAGGATTTTTTTTTCACTGATGGGTGAAAAAAGGATAGATGTGTTTCCCCTCAAATCACTTTCCCCTTAAAAGATTTCCCAAACGGATAGGTGGGAGAAATAGATAAGGCTCAATTTTCTGAATCTACAATGGGGTTCACACATTCCTGCAACCAAGGATTTTGTTTCGAGGACTTGTCTTTGATCTCCAGGAGCTTCTGGGAAACCTGTACAACATCCATGTGGCTTCCTTAAACCTGTCCTGTATAGCTGGAAAAAAAACCCACAACTTTGAGGAAGGTTCCAGTAGAAAAGAGCACACCAATAATGATATCCCTTTATTTCCCCCACCCACCCACCTTTCTCCTTCCCAAACAATCTTCTGTTACCCTAAACAGGCCAAAAGGACATGTTGAGTTGGAGTAAACATTGCTTCAAAGAAAGAGCAGTGGTCTCCCCCCCCGCCCTCACAGACATAAAATTAAATTTTGGGATAAGATGCTAAATTCTTCTTTGGTGTGTGCTTTTGGCCTCTCCCGGCTACCTTCTTTCCAGATTTCCCTTGTCCCAGCATGGACACCTCCTGTTGTAAGAAGCAGTTGGGGGCCCTGACACATTTCTTCTGTATTTCAGAAAATGCTTCTTTTCTTTAAAAATATGTGGCATTTTCTGAAAAATTTAAGTCTTTGACCTTGATGCTGGATGTGGAATGCCTGTAAAAGTCCCCCCCCCCCCGCTCCACCTTTCCTGCCTGCAGTCAACTCAACCTCCTTCTTTTATTCAATGTATTCCTCCATTAATTCCCCCTCCCCCTTCAAAAATCTACCTCTTTTCTCCTAGTGGATTTCATGTGTGCATGTGTTTGGGACACTTGTGTTATTAATTTTGTATTTTTATTTTGTTGGTGGTTGATGATTTCTTTACTTGGCTGGTGTTTCATCTCTTTTTGTCAATGACCCATTATTAATTTATGATCAGAGCAGTTTATATACTAGTTTAAATCCCAAATGTGTGCGTGTATTTCTTCCTTGTGTCTGGAAAAAGAAAAACCGCATGAGGGGGGGAAAAAACCAATAACACAGAACCAATAACCTGGAAACTTGAAATGTCTTTGGCTGTAATAATCCCCTTTCTTAATTTAATTGTGCTCCATAGTAGCTGAATTAAATTTATGCTGTATATTTTTCTCCTGTGGTGGGTTTGGTTTGTCTCCTAGTCTTTTTTCCTTGGAAGGGGACCAGTTGTTCTCACTGCTGAGCAGTGGACAAGCTGTCACCTGAGTTGAAAGATAAGTCTGATAGGAGGAAGTGCTTTACTCTCAGCCCACAACTCCGAGTGGGTGTGCCCAGGAAGTGATGTGACTCGCCATGTATCCCACATCCTTTTCTCCACTGTTGTCAAAGGCAAGTCAAGGGTATGACGCTCTTTGGAGGCCAAAATGCTTGAACATTGAAGACAGAAATCCAGCACAATTTCCGATATCTGAGGGTAGAATTCTTTTTTTCCTCCCCTTCTTCCAACTTCTCCCTTTGCCTCCCCTTCTTCCACCCCCCCCCAACTTCCCTTAAGTATAGCTCCTTCTCCCGTGCCTCTGAGCTGAAAACATACTTCACATTTCTTAACCTGGTATCCTATGATTGGGCTGGGATTATGGCTTCAGACTTCTCAGCTCTCGTCTGAATGGAAAGTAGCATAACCTTACAGAGAAGAAAACACAGAAACTAATGGCTAGCTTAGACCCTGCCTTACATGTTGTTTTGGATTTTTATTTTTATGGTGATTAACTAGGTTTACATCCCACCTTTCCTTAAAAAAATCTTTCCATTTAGCCTTGTTTGATAAATTAAGGATAACCTACTTTGTCCAAAGCTGTCTTCAGATTTTTTAATGCTACCACAGCAAGTTTGTACCTAAAATTATATGGAAAAAGATACAACAGCCTCCTTTAACCTTGTGTTGTCCAGATATTTTGGCTTATATATGCCTGGTTTAGAGTACAGCTATACAGCAATTTGGAATTGATTCCAAAAAGTGCTTTGGAACATGTGCGGACACGAATATAATGCTTGCCTGCAACTCTTTAAAGCAGCCATGTCTTCTGGGAACTTACAACTGCCCTGTGCAGCTGTCATGACATTCTAGGAAAAGATACGGCTGCTTTAAAGAGTTGCAGACATAACGCTGTATTTGGTATATATATCCAAAGCAATACATAGCCCTAGTATTGAAATAGTTCAAACTGGAGGAAACTGTCCCGTGATACAAGATACAATTGGCTTAGAAGGACTTTAAAAATGGTTGGGATTTGCAAGGCAGAGTTCTTGTTCTATTCTAGCCTTCCTCAGTCATCTGTCTTTCAAATGTCTTTAGGCTACAATTCACAGAATTTCTAGCCAATAATAATTATAATGGCTGAGTATTTGGAGATCTCATCCTACACATTGGGAAAGCACCAAGTTAGTACTGGTATAAACCATTGCACTTAGAGGGTTTTGTTGGGCTGACGAATATGAGCTGTTTTTGAGTTGTTATGCTACGTTTGCACAACTCTCTCACATCCCTCAGTTGCATCAAAGATTGCTAACTCTTTTACATACAGTTCTCTGACCCGTCTCCTCCCATTTTCTTCTCCATCCAGCTTTTTTCTAACAAAAGTAATATTGGTTCCAGATGCAGCCAACTTGATCTGGCTTGGTTCTTGTCCATTCGCTGTCATGTTGGGTCCCTCAACAAGTGTTGAGATGCCGCCTCCTTCCACTGCCTCCCCACTAAGTGATTGTGGTAACTGCTTGCTGATCATGGTAAGCCTGGCGATCGTTGCAGCTGTGTTCATTGTGGTCTCAGCCGTCCTCTGTGAATGGGTTTTCCGGGGGTCCCTGCCCCAAGAAACAGGAGCTGTGCCGACTGTGTGGAGGCAAGGAGGGACGCTGTGGATTGAGCCCACAAACAATAATAGACAACCAGATGTCCTCTCAAGGCCATCAACTACAGTCCCACTTTGGATTCAGCGTTCAAATGACTGGTTTCTGGACGTTTCTCCTGCAGGACTGGAGAGCTATGATTCCACTGAGGACCTCCAGAGAGAGACCCCCAGTCCCAGCAGCACTAGCCCTCTTTGGAACCACAGCGAGCCATCATGGGGGATCCAGCCGCACGTAACTCTGCCAGACATAGATAATTTCTTCCGAAAGAGTAGCCATGTTACCTATAGTTCTCGGCACTTGGTTTAATGGAGGGTGTCCAGGGCAAAAGGTGCCACTGTTCTACTCTCTAAGGTTCAAAGAACTTAGACTAGCTTACCTGATGGCTGATCAATATATTTTCTACTTCAAAACATACCAAAAAATGCTTTGATATGTGTACGTGTATGAGTGAGAAAACACAAACATTGTTCCACAAGACTCTCCTACTTAGGAGCAAGGGATGAGAATGGAAAACAGGTCTTGGAAAAGATCATTGTCAACCTGGTGACTGGGATTGTCAACCTAAAGACTGGGATGAAAGGATACCAAAACTGGAGTTTTGGAACTAGAGGTGTGTTCCTTGGAAAAACACGGTAGTCATAAAAACAATTAAAAACAGCAATGAAACTGATACAATGGTTCTTGACTTACGACCACAACTGAGCCCCAAATTTCCATTGCTAAGTGAGACAGTTGTTAAGTGAGTTTTGCCCCATTTTATGACCTTTCTTGCCACTTGTTAACTGAATTACTTCAGTTGTTAGTAACAGGGTTGTTAAGTGAATCTGGCTTCCCCCATTGGCTTTGCTTGTCAGAAGGTCACAAAATGTGATCACGTGACCCTGGGACATGGTTGCCAAGCATCTGAATTTTGATCACATGACTACAGGGAGGCTGCAACGGTCGTAAGTGTGAAAAACAGTCATAAGTCACTTTTTCCAGTGCCGTTGTAACTTCGAACAGTCACTGAATGGCTGTAAGTCGAGGAGTACCTGCAACTGTTGATATTAAATTTATGAACAGTCCTTGATTTATGAACAGTCACCTAGTCACTCTGCAAAGTCATGATGGACCTCCATGGAGGTCCTTCTGACTTGGTTCCAAGTTCTGACAGCCGCCGTCTCCCTCCCCTCCATGGTTGCATCACTGCTTTTTGGGTGCTCAGCAACTGGCCCCACACCTATGGCCATTTGCAATATCCCATGGCCTCATGAATTCATTTTATAACTTTTTTGCTGAAAACCTAAATATAGCAAACAGTGGGTCTTCTTAACCACAGCAGCCTCTTATCAACCACGGCAGTTGCTTTACAAAAAGCATTGTAAAATTGGGTCCATTATAGTTATAAGTCAAGGGCTACCTGTATCGCTCTTTTTTTTAAAAAAAAAATGCTTTCTAAACTTTTGTGTACCATTCATCTCTCCTCCATGATTTTTCAGTATTCCCTAAATTATATCCCCCAGATTACGTATTTTTATCATCTGCTACCCAAATGCTGGCTGGCATAAAAGGAAGGAACTGGGACTTTTGTGTCCTTTTAGGCAGCACAGCCATGAAGGCCTAATTTCTCCTAACCAACCTGTCCCAACATTAAGGTGCATTCTGAAGGCAGTGTTGAATTTTCTTGTGGTTCAGAATAAGGCTGGTAATGACCACGAAATTTGCATTTTATCCTGTAGTGCCTTGGTTGCAGGTTGTTCTCCACAGTGACTGATCTGAACCAAGCCCAGGGCCTTTGTGGTGCCTAATTAAGACCTTATATTTTCCTGGTCTAAGGTGGAATGGGAATATTTTGGAACTGCCTGTTCCTAAGGACAGAGGGTATGAATGTTAATTTATCTAATTTTGCATTTCTGGAGCAAGGCACCAGACCTATGTTCTAAAGTTCCAATCCTTTAACCTTTATAGTTCAAAGGAGTGAACTGCAATTCTTAAAAGCACGAATATTACAAAAATGTCTACCTAAAAAGGCAAAAAGGATTTAAAAAAAACAGTAAAAAAGTGAACCAAATGCATAACACTGGGAAAAGTTGTATGCAAAAACTATTCACCCAACACAGTTGGCGCCATTTGGAGGAAAACTGATGTATGCCCTTGATTTCTCCAGCCATCTCTATCTTTCTGCTTTTGGCGCTCATGGCTGATTTCTGTGATTTGACCATCACAACACAGGAAGGGACATGTGTGAAGATCTCTGCTTATGAAAGATGGCAACATCGCTCGGATGTCCTTTGAAGGATGACAGAACCTCAGACTTTAATGCCAAATGCATCATTTCATTGGTTGTGTTGCCAAGGCTTTAATCATGTTTATTTTTATGGGTTCATGTTTTACTGTTAGAATAATGTTAGTGTGATTAGTTGCTCTGAACATCTTGTGGTGACAGTTGCCTGTAACAAAGACATTGATAAACTACCTCCATGAAACATTGCTTGTGTTCTTTTGTGGTCTTGAGTCATGACTGGCTCTGTAGAGTGGAGGGAAACCATAGAGAAAGGACTGCACCATCACCACCAATGTGAAGTGTGAAACTAACCTGGAGATCTGAGTCAGTAACCATTGAAAAAGCTCTTTGCGCCATACTCCTTGCTTTTCTGCATGAACTGAATTAGGCCTTCTGTGACCAAAAGAGCTGCCCAAATGCAGATGAATACTGTGTTTTCAAGAAAATAAGACCCAACTGGAAAATAAGCCCTAGCAAGATTTTTTAGGATGCTCGTAATATAAGCCCTTCCCCCAAAATAAGCCCCAGTTAAGATTGTCAGCCAGACAGACGCATTTAGTACTGTATTTTCCCGAATATAAGCCCTAACTGTAAAATAAGCCCTAATGTGTCTTTTGGAGCAAAAATTAATGTAAGACCCGGTCTTATTTTGGGGAAAACACGGTACTACAAACTCAAGTGTAACACTGGCAAACTTGTGGCACTCTCTAGGTTCCCTATAATCCGAGCTATCCTAGGAGTTATATATCATCCTAGCTATATTGAAGGTGGCAAGGATTTTGTTTCATTAACTCAGATCATCAGTTTCTTATCTTGCCACATTTGCTCTTTACTGGTTAAATTGGCCTGTAGAAGTTTGGTTATTTGTTTAGTTGGCTTACATGACCCCAATCACTGTCAGCTCTGAGCAATTTATGATACATACCCAATCTCCATATGGTAAGATTAAAAGTATACAGGTAGTTCTCACTTAACAACCTGTCAGCGACTGAAGTTACAACGGACCTTGGTTCCAGGGCACTTGACAATTAGCTCACCTTTATAGCTACTTGCAGTGTTCCATGGGTCATGTGACCATTTATGACGCTTCTTTGGCAGTTTCTGCCAAAAAACATCCATGCAAATACATTGGATCACTGAAAAACCACAATGTTCACTTAAGGCCTGGCATTCACTTAATGACTGTTGTGAAAAAAGTCATAAAGTCAGGTCCAGTCATGTGAGCCTTTTGATGTCATGAGTTAACAATGGAATTCTGGGCTCCATTACGTTGTAGGTTGTGGACTTCCTGTATGTAACACAAGAAATTACCAGAATGGTATATACAGTTCATCTCTTCAGAAGAAGTGAGAGATGCAGATGTTTACATTTGTCATGTCTACAAATGGGATGGGGGTGTGTGTGTTACAAGTGGTGGTTTCAAGAGGCAGGTGCTCTATGACTGCTTTCAGCCTATATGGGTGTAAGGTTTTCCACTTAGCCTCACAATTGCCCCAGCATTACTCAGGAATTTAAAAGAGCCAAAGAAACTCCTGAGTCGAGGTTTCAGCAAGCAAACAACTTTTATTTTGATCAAAATAGAGTTGGGTGACCCCATCTCTCTTCGTGGCTGGTAGAGAGATGAAGGCAACAACCAGAAAAGATGTCTTCCACCTTTTNAAGCCCTTACTTTTCCAATATATATATAAAGCATCTGATCAAGCAATTAACTACAAAATAATGATTACAAAATAACAAAACAATGATTACATGATAACACTATAAGTATCAATATAAAATGGTTACTATATATAAAATAAATGCTAATGTCAAACTTAAACATACTAAAATCATAAGCACAATAAAATCCCTTCACTCCCTTTTTAATATAAAAACCGAATAGGCTTAGGGACTCTTAAAGAGGGGTATATAGTCAGAAGGGAAAGGTTGCAAAATCATTGCTTTAGCTGATCTATCGTTATAGATAGGAGTGGCAATAAAAGTCGGTCCGGATATAGTAGATCTAACAATTCTCTAAATAAGCGGGATAAGGCATGATAAACACAACAACCCTCCTAAGGCCAAAACCACAATGAACAATATCCATTTCCAAGTACCAAACATTCCCAAAAACCATCCTCCAACATCCAGTGCTCCTGTCCATGTCTGGGCAGGGACATGAGCCAACTCTCGCATACTGTCAGTGACTTCTTTGACATATTCCTTATGTGTAATGTCAGACTGGGGTCTACTAATACAATTTAGGGCCACAATGACAAAATAGAGGGCCCATTTGGTTGGACGGTCCTTTCCAAGTCAAATTAAAATAAGAAGTGATGTTCTCTCAAGCTTCACATTTAAAAATGAAACAATTCTTTAGGGCCAGATCAATAATAATAATAATAAAAAGAGTCTTTGATACTGAGGGAATCTCAGTTGTGGTTTCCAGTTCATGAAAATCAACTTGAACCCATATTTGTATCTGGTTCAATTGATAGCGAGTTCAAATGATGCTGAAAAATCCGTTGGGCTGGTTATCGTGAAGCACACCAGGTTGCAGGAATCCTTCAAATGTGCCAGGTTGGGTAGGATGTGCAAACATGTTTGGCGGTTAATGTGTAGGCCTGTCTCCATACTTAGTCCATTTAGCTTGATCATAGGCAATAGCTTTACATGCATCAAAGAAGATTCTGGCACTTGTCCATAAATCTCGTGTTATTCTTCCCCAAAAGGTAATGTCTGTATGTTCTTGCATATGTCTAGATTTAAAGTTGTGGGTAAAGCTGCACTGTATTGACAGGAGCATAACAAGTGACCCTGTTGCCCCTTTGCAAGTGGAATACGTAGTCTTGTGATAAACACAACTCCCATTTATTCCTTAAAGTATTGGGCCTATGGTCCTTCCTTCTACCAAAGAAGGTACGAGGGAAACAACAGTAGCAGAAGAAAAATATTGCAAT
>NW_015388173.1:97010-104006 GCF_001527695.2 Protobothrops mucrosquamatus | reverse complement strand
CTCTTTTTCTAACAGTTTTGCATACAAATCTTTAGTCAAAACAACATAGCTATTGATAATCCCAAAATTTTCTCAACTTCTTCATTTTAACTTCACAAAAAAATAAACAAACTTAATAAGATATTCTGAGTTACTGAAATAGATTTATATCAAACTCTAGTATTGGTTTTAATATAAAGTTAGTCAAATTCCAATTTTTAATCAAATTCCATTCAGATGGAAACAAATTTTCATTAAGTAGGTTAAACATTTATAAATCTAATCAAAACAATTCAAAGTCATTTCTTTTGGTTGATGGATATATAGTTCTAACTAAACAATTTAAACGCAACAATTTCCCCCCCCCCAAAAAAAATTGTGCAACAATTACTGTTTCCTCTTTTGAGTAAAAAAAAAAATTTGCAAGCTGTAACTGCAAGAGTGGGATCAAATTTCACGTCCACTCCACCCTTCTCAAATTGCAATTCTAAGCAGAGAAAAAAAAAGGTTAAAATGAACAGCCTCCTCCCCTCTTCTTTCTGTCTCTCTTGCTCTTAAAGCAACACAGCCAGCGGAAACACGAAAGAGACGGGGGGGGGGGGATTTTTACAAAAATCTCACCACTAAAAAAAAATAGTTTTCTCTCCTTCACATGCATTTGCCATAAATTCTCTCACACATCCTCCATGGAACTCTTCTCATGCAAACACTTGCTATTGCTTTTCAATTTACTTTTACAACAATAAAATCTGCAGTTTACAATTTCTTTCACAGCCTTCCATGCTAACTGCTTGCATAAACAATTCCACATACAAATATTTCATTTCATACTTTCTCCAGGCAAACTATTTAGTTTTAAATAAGGCCTCTTTGTGTGTTGTTATCAGAGAGGGTTTTGACCCTTGTCCAAGTCTTGGAAATAACACAGAACAACATAGACAAACATATATACACAAATACTATTAAAACAACATTTATTTAAACATATGGCTTGTCCTGCAAGAAGCGAGAAAAATCATGAGGTGATTCCAACCAAACATGTGGTTTTTATAGGGCCCTTTAACCATCTCCTATTTTTCTCACCATTCCAAGCCCAAGCGTAATGTTCTGGGTGCTTATATATAAACAAAACACACACATCAATTTGGGGTTTGAGGCTAAAACAGGCCTCCCCTTTTAATTAAAAAGGAGGGGAACATTTATGGTTACTTCCAATTTATCCCAGCAACTTCAAAAGACAGTGGGGAAAGACTAAAAGGAATTTTGAAGGTGTGAAGGGGGAGGGGAAAGTAGCAGCCTCCTCTCCTCACCTCTGACAAAGGGGAATTGAATAGTCCAAAGAGCCAGATTAAAAGAAAAAAGAAAAGAGAAAGAAAAAAAAAACTTGCTTTCAGTTCTTTGAATCTTCTTTTCCTTTCTTCCGTGGCTTTAGTAGTTATCAGATAAACTAGCCAACCGGAGGTTTACAAAGTTTTTCAACGTTGCCTTGTTGAAGATTTTTAGTACTGCTACACATCAACACAAAGCACCACCAGACATTGTCTGACAGGGTTAAACTTAACAGCCACTTGAAGTTTCAAAACATCCCAATTGTTCAAAACACATTGCAGAGGAGTACATTTTGCGTTAATTTGTTTGTTTAAATTACTCTGACGATTCCCCATATTTTTTTTCTTTTTTTCTTTTTCTTTTTCCTTTTCCTCAAGGTAGTTTCTCGGCTTCCTCCCTGTTCACTTAATTAATTTGGAATTTTGTAATTAATTTTTCCTTTGGAGGACTAGTCGGGGAAATCAGCCCCCTATCTTATTCCAAAATTACCAAAACCTCTGCAAAAAAATTACATACCAATTCAATTATTTTTCTTAACTCACTCTATCCTGTATTAGAAGTCAGTTGCTTGGCTTCCTCTTTTCTTACATATATTCATTTATTTTTATGCTTATCTATAGAGGACTAGTCAGAGAGATCAACCTCCTGCCTTATTCCAGGATTTACAAAGCTTTTTTATTTCTTTTACTTACCAAGGCACCTGTTGCAATTTCTCCCGTCAGTGGAGAAGCATGAAACCTCATTGAATTTGGGCGTTCGGGTCCCTCAGACACGGACCCCACCATCGATGATGAAGCATATTTATCTGGCTAGCCACTAAGAACACAGAAGGAAAAAGAAGATTAACTTTTGCAGCTTCTTTACTGTATCCTGATCTTATTTTGTCTTCCACTGTTGAGTATCTTCCAATAGCCGTTACATAAGGACCGTTATCAAGCCCTCCCAGATTGTTTCCTGTTTCTTACAAATTCCTTCACTGGTTTCATTTCCTTTGCTTCTTTCCTTTTTCTTCGTGGTCTTCAACCTGTGGTTGGCACCCAAATGTGTGATGAATTGAAGCACTTCTCCAGCCTGTTGTCTTCAGACCTGATGATATGGCTACTAATTCTCAACATTGGTTAGGGAGCATCTTTGCCTCCAACAACTCCATGGTTAGGAAAGGCAGCAATTTTACTTGGAGAAGGTGCTAGGTCCAACTCCAGTTTCAAAATAGGCAGGGACTGGGAGGGTGGGGGAAAGCTTCTAAAAGCAGGTTCCGTTACATTCGTAAGGAAGTTGAGTCATGGCAACTGGGCTTCTTTTCTTTTGGGTTTGAAACATTTCGCTGCTTATCCAAGTATCCCAAAGGTCTTTTTTCAAGAAGCAACTGGACCTTCTTTGTTTTTCCTTGAAGATGTTTTGCTTCTCACCCAAGAAGCTATTTCAATTCACTTCATTTGAGAACTGAAGAAGCTTCTTGGATGAGAAGTGAAATATCTTCAAGAAAGTCCAGTTGCCCCTTGAAAAAGCACCTTTGGAACAGCCATGACTTGGATGACTGGGAAACTCCATAGACATTTATCCAAGTAGCTTCCTCAGTCTGAGCATGTTGGTCAGGGGGAACCCCTCCGTTTTTCATTTTTTCACCTAATCTAAATAGACTGGTTAGGTGAGTAGGCAGAGAGGCATTAAGGGCCCTTGTTCCTAAAACCTTCTCTTAGTTGGGTCACCTCCCTGGTGAACCTCTGAAGTGGTCCCTATCTTGGGAACTCATGCAAGAGCAGCATTAAAAAAATGGAGGACAGGTTGTGTCTGAGGCCTCCACCTCTATTGAGGGAAGGATTTTCCACTTAAGCATAAATAGATTCCCTCACTTCTCTCTCAAACCATATATCTTCCCTGTCCAAAATGTGAACATTATGGTCCTCAAAAGAGTGCCCTTTTTCTTTTAAGTGAAGGCATACTGCTGATTCTGGTCCTCTGATGTTGCTTCTCCTGTGCTCCTGTGAAGAAGCTACTTGGATAGCTTCTTCACAGATAAGAAGAAAAGACATCTAGTTGACATGACTCAACTTCCAGACAACTCTATCTGTATGACTTGAGAATCTTCATTGACATTACAGTCGTAAGTTTAGGACTACCTGTACATACAAGAACCTCTAGTACTAGACTATGAAGAACTCTGGTCACTACTAAGTCAGAAGGATACAAAACTGATGCAGTACCTACTGAAATATGGAAAGGAACTGAAGAGTCAAGCTTCCTACCATCAAAGAAAGGAAACTTAACAGGGTGTGCAAACTATTGTACAATATCCTTAATTTCACATGCTAGCATAACCAGTCCTGCCTGGGGTATTCTGGGAGTTGAAGTCCACATATCTTAAAATGGCTAAGGTTAAGAAACATTGGTTTAGAACATAGAGCATGATTTTAAAACTGGAGGAAGAAGCATCAATAACCTGAAAAAATGGGACTAAGATTAAATATAAAGAAAAAAACCAATAACAACAAATATAGCAACCTGTCTTGGAACAAATAGTGAAGATACTGAAGGAGTGGAAAGTCTCTGCCTTTTAGAATTAGTTATCAACAGTAAAGGAACCAGTAGCCAAGAAATACAGCAGAAACTAGTACTTGGTAGAATTGGATTAAAGACCTTAGAAAATAAATTCAGATGTTCTAATGTAATATTTCTCAGCCTTAGCAACTTGAAGATGTGCGGACTTCAACTCCCAGAATTCCCCAGCCAGCCATGCTTGTTTCATGATTTGAAGTCCACACATCTTCAAGTTGCTACGGTTGAGAAACACTGCATAATGAGTCTATATCTAAAACAGAATCGTGCAGATCATAGCTTTACTAGATACAATGGAAAGAATGCTGATGCTTTTAAGCTTTGGTCAAAAGTTGGAAAAGACTCTTGTGCATACACTGGATAGCCAAGAAAACAAACAAATCATTGAACAAATCAACCCAATGTTTTCACTCAAGGCACAGATGACCAGCTTCAAATTATCCTACTTCAGACACATTATGCCAAGACCCAGTTCTCTGGAGAAGCCTCAAATGCTGAGAACGTTTGTGCACTTATCTAACATCTCCCACCTAGGATCAATACTCAATAAATCTTACATCAAGGTCCAAATTTAGTTCCTCACCTCCCAATCCATTTTCAGGATACTGCTTTACTGCCTGCAAGAAATTGGTTGACATGATTGCCCAGCAGAGTTGACCCAGATTGCAATTATGTGTTGAAAAACTGGGTTTGATTGCTTCTAGTTTCAAGAAAGTAATCTCTACACAGACTGAAACAAGATAAGATAAAAATGTAATGCAGTAGTAGGTGGGAAGAAAATGGGAAGGAAGATCCATAAAAACCCAACTATTCCAATTTCTATTGACAATAAAGTATTAAATAACCGGTACAGAGGAAGAATGGATTATATATGAGCTAACAAAAGGCCAAGGATTACATTCCAGAACTTGCAAAATTCAAAAGATGGAAGTGTCCCCAAACTCAAGAACTGATCATATTTCTTTATCATTCTACCTCCTCAATGCAAGAGGCAGAAGCTTTCCAGGGACTACTTAAATAAATCTCGGTTATATTAATGGAAATAAGCTATTTTCAATAGACAATGCATTGTATTTAGTCCTCCACTTACAGCCACAATTGAGCCCCAAATTTCCATTACTAAGCAAGACAGTGGCTAAGTGAATTTTGCCCCATTTTACAACCTTTCTTGCCACAGTTGTTAAATGAATCACTGCAGTTACATTAGTAACACAATTGTTAAATGAATCTGATTTCCCCATTGACTTTGTCAGGTCACAAAAGCTGATCACATGTCCCCTGGACACAGCAACGGTCATAAATACAAGCCAAGTGCCAAATGTCCAAATTTTGATCACTTGACCATCCATGGGGATGCTGCAACTTCAAGTGAAAAACGGTCATAAATCACTTTTCTTCAGTGCTGTTGTAAGTTTGAATGGTCACCAAACAAATTGTTGCAAGTCAAGGGCTAACTGTATTATTGCTCTTGTTAATTAGATTTAATATGGACTCTGGAGAGCTTACAGCATAGAATCCTAAATTTAAACAACTGAAAACATATTGAAGGTTTGAGATAATTATATTAAAAGAATATGCCCAGGTCTTTCCCCTCTTACTTCTTTCTGAATATCTACTTTTATAATGATGAAAACACTAAATGTTTTGCTCAATGAAGAGTCAGTAATCTGTAAAGATTTTATCATTAACAGGACAAAAATTAAGATCTTTCCAGTCTTTTGCTGTTCAATACTATCAAAAAAGACGTAGAGCCACAAGAGAATTATGGAGAATAAGGGGGAAATGTTGCTGAATTTGAAAATCGCATAACTCATCATAGTGAACTTTTACTTGGCATGATTTATAATTTATTAGTGAAACATAACTCAGAACCTCAACGAGTCAAATATTGTTGTGGTGGAGAAAATGAATGTCGTGAATAAAATGGAGGGTGCACTTTTTTTCCTGCCTGTGTTTTGGGTGTGCCTGGGGCCAATCCCTGTTTCTCTATTTCCCTAACCCTAATCAGGCTCAAGTTGACCCTCCCTGCCCCAGATAAAGCCTCATCCAGCCACATCAACTAGACCAGGAATAGAAACCTCCTCACAAGCACACAGCAAACTCAAGAGTAACTGTTACAAGGAAATTACAACCTAGAGACACCCCAACCTTTCATCCTCAATCAGGGACATGCCCTTGATTTTTATATATATATTTATTAAATTTATTACCTACACATTGTATCTTGTTAACATTGCCCCAGCTCTGCTGCCCCCTGAAAGGGCTGCTTTGCCTAACTATAGAAATAACCCCGGATGCCTGAACAATGACCTACCTAATTTCTCCCAAAGTTGCCAGTCAAACAGATTCTATGTGGCTCCCAACTTCTACTGTATGTAAAAAAAAGTCTTTGCTTTGTCATTGTTCCAGGTCCCTCGTTCTTGCAAAGTAGGGACCCCTCCCTTTGCAATAAATATGGTTCCTTTTTTGCATGTGCTCTGCATTTCAGAATTTTCCATGACATTGCATGATTACATGGATGCAAAATTAGAATACAGTATCTTTACAATGCCTTGGTAAGACCACACTTGGAATACTGCACCCAGTTTTGGTCATCACGGTGTAAAAAAGATGTTTGGACTCTAGAAAGAGTACAGAGAAGAGCAGCAAAGAGAGGATTGGAGGCTAAAACATATAGCAATAGCACTTAGACTAGGGGTTCCCAACTGGGGGTGTGAGACAATATTCCAGGGGATGCAAAAACTTGGGTTTTCAAAATTATAGTGTATATGTATAATTCGTTGCCATTATTTCGAACTTTTGTAAGGGTGCGAGAATATATCAGAAGCATTCTAGGGGTGCGGGGTGTAGAAAAGGTTGGGAGAAACTTCCTGACAGTTAGAACAATTAACCAGTGGAACAACCTGCCTCCAGAAGTGGTGAATGCTCCAACCCTGGAAGTTTTTAAGAAGAGACTGGACAGCCATTTGTCTGAAATGGTATAGGGTTTCCTGCCTGAGCAGAGGGTTGGACTAGATGACCTCCAAGGTCCCTTCCAACTTTATTATTATTATTATTATTATTATTATTATTATTATTATTATTATTATTATTATTATTATTATTATTATTATTATTATTATTATTATTATT
>NW_015388173.1:88665-93691 GCF_001527695.2 Protobothrops mucrosquamatus | reverse complement strand
TTTTTACTCTCGAGTAGTCGCATAGACTGTTGTTGTTTTTTCCTTGCTACTTGACGACGTCTGCGAGCATCAATCAGCTCATCCAGGTGTGAGCCTTCCGAATCTGACTCCTGCTCCTCACACAGCTGAGCTTCATCAGAAACACGACTGGAGGGGCCAGGCTCTTCATCAAGCCGTGAGTCTTGTAATTCATCAGAGCTTCCCTCTGACCCTGATGGCCCCTCAACAGCCTCCTCCACCTCCTCCTCAGATTCCTCCGACTCAGCTGTTGGGAACACAGGCTGGCACGGAATCACAACGGTTTTTATTGGAAAAGATTTCTGATCCCCTCTACGGAACAATGATTAATTAAATTACGGGTGTATGCTTTGATATCTAGAATAACTTCATATTGGAAAAGTAAATCTGATGTAGAAGTTAGTCTTATTGGGTAACCATTTCAGGATTCCAATTTATATATATTGTTGTTATATATTGTACCACAGCCCAGATTTCGCTTCTAGAGTTTATATTTTAATCTAATATATAGTTTATATATTATTTCAAGAATTCTTTCAATATATTGTTTATTATTTATAATTTTTCTTCTTTATTGATTTTAACTGTGCTAACTAAACATTTTTTCAGATCAATGAAGACATGGCTTGACTGAAAGCTGAATATGAAATCTTTTATAGTATGCTAAAGCATTAATGGCACATTAGACTATATTAAGCATATCACATTTTAGATCTGCTTGTTATTCAAGGTCGGTGGCAGTCCGCCTCTATGTTTGTATTGGCTTATCCCCCCTTTTTTGCCTGTATTTCTTATTTTCTTTTTAAATAGTGTTTGTGTTAGCATTGTTTCTTTTCCTCTGTTGTTTGGAATTATAATAAGATTAATAAACTGAACAAAACCCAACTACAGGTAGTTGTCAACTTACAACAGTTCATTTAGTGACCATTTGAAGTTACAATGGCACTGAAAAAAATGACTTATGACCATTTTTCACACTTAAGACTGTTGCAACATCCTCAGGGTCACATGATCAAAATTTGGACACTGGATAAACCGGCATGTATTTATGACAGTTGCAGTGTCCTGGATCATGTGACTGATGTTTGCGAACTTCTGACAAACAAAGTCAACGGGGAAGCCAGATTCAATTAACCACTGTGTTACTAACTTAACAACTGCTTAACAACACTGGCAAGAAATGTTATGAAATGGAGCAAAACTGACTTAATAACTGAAATAGTGCAAATGACCAGCTGTCTGCAAAGAATATAAATCCTTCGATTTCCCCACCATCCAGTCAAAGCTGAAGAAACTTATTGGATGAGAAGCAAAATGTCTTCAAAGAAAAACAAGAAAGTCCAGTTGCCTCGTGAAAAAGCATCTTTGGGACATCCACTCCAGAGTTGCTTAGTTTAGGCATCAGTAAGGGAAGACTACATATTAGTGGGGAAATAATGTCCCGGTGACCACAACAGAAAGAACTTGTTAGTAGTGACCCCCCCCACCCCCACCCCAAATATTGAGGCCTGGCCAAAGAGTGGAACCTCAGCAAGTTTCAAGACCACTGAACTGGCATTTCATACGATAACAACTGCAAGGTGTCATGGTTCCGAAAGAAGAAGCTTTTCAAAGAACTTTGAGGCCTTGTTTACCTTAAAGAATCCTTTTATTGCTACATAGCTTCGGCACGTACATAATGAAGCCAAAAACTGAATACTCCTTCCCCCAATCACCCGTAACAAAGCATAACTCACTCCTTCATTTAACAGTCATCAATCACGTTCTCCAATTAGTTTGAAGTGTGAACTTTCCCTCCCGTATCTCCTCTGGTTACAACTGACCTTGGAAATACTGTACTGAAATATTGTTATGGCTAACTATTCCCCAAGTACATACTTTCCCCCCTCCCTTCTAACATTGTCTGTCTTTAACTCTAGAAGTGATACACAGGTTAAATAAAACATATCTGCTTCTTCATATATTGTCAAGCAAGAACATTCGATGTTAGCAGCCTTGACACAAGGATTATATGCTTTTTTAACTGAAAAAGATCTTCAATTGCCTCTATGGAACAATGATGAATAGTTTTGAATAGTTTTGAATAGTTCCATCTCTTTGGCCAGCCTCAGTAGGCACAGTGTGTTGAAATTTGTGGGGGGCACCACTAAAAAGCTCTCTCTGTTGTAGTTGCCAGGACATCTGTAGAGTCTCTAAGCCTTGTTCTGAGGAACTAGCCTTGTTCCGAGGAACTCAGGAGGAGGAGGACCCACCCTTGAGCCCTGATAAGAGGAAGACATGCAAGCAATGATAACAGCTTTTGAGATGTATTACTTCTTCTTCTTTCATGTGCTTCAGGCGTACAAAGAGCTGCTGCTTGGAGACCAATCAAGACTGTTGTTTGGTAAGACAAAAATCTCTTCCCTCTGCTAACTCCTTGCAAGTCTCACCTGAAAACCTGGGATTGGTCCCTGGGTGCTGTTGCTCAAATGCTCAGCTCCACCTGCAATTTCATTTGTCCATTTCTGGTCCCTCTGCTCAATCTCTTCCCTATTTATACGAGGGTGCACATTTCTGTGCACTTGTGTATGACTCACCTTTGCAACTCTGAAAAACACAGGAAGTTGGCCAAAATGAACAAATGACTTGGGTTTTGTGTCACTTTTATGCAGTTGCCTAACTTTTTGCTTTTGGTAGAAAAGGTGAGGCACAGCTGCTTCTGGAGCCTTTGCCTAGGGGAAATGTGCTTTGTATCTGCTCAGAAGTACTCTTTCATCTTTTGTCCACTCTGGGGATATATCAAGAGAGGGCAAAACAAGGGAGGGGGGGAGGAAAGACGGAACCCGCTTTTCAACCCTGAATACCTTATCCAAGTCTTCAGCCTCAGATTGGTCCCAAAGACCTGATGCTACAGAAGTGGGTGGAATTGACATGATTGCCACCACTCAAAGCCACTTCCTCTATGAATATAACCGTTAGCTTCTTCTTTTTCTACACTTTCCAGCAGCACCACCTGCTCTGGTTTCATTCACTCCTTCCTGCCCAATCAAGCGAGAACGGGGGAAATGGAGGCAGTTCATGGTTAGCAGACAAGAACCTTTCCTTGAAAACCCTGAGACCCATCCTGGCTTTGTCTGAAGAAACCTAGAAGGTATAGCAGGGTGGGTTGGTGGGCAGGGAGGCAGGGGTGGGATGCATCTTACTTATTCACTCCCTACAAAATTATGGGGGGGGGGAGAGAAATATCAGTAGGAAATTGTTGCAGGGAGTCAAGGTAAAGGAGATGAGTGTATTACTAGAGAGAGAGGTGTAGGTTTTATTGTTGTTCTTCAGCCAAATGCTTGATCACCAAATGTAGTTGGATATCTATGCCTCAATTTTGGATTCACAACAATCCTGCAAGGTGGATTAGGGTTATGATCTAGCGGAGTGGATGATGTGGAATGTAAGGCTCAACCAAGCTACTGTGCAGGTCTTCTCCAATCAAGGCCTTCTCCAATTAACTGGGCTCTGAGTCCCATCATCTAGACCAGATTTACATAGTCTGGAGAACACTGGTTTGGGGACAAAGTTTCCCTACATCATATTGGGAAGAGGAGATGTTAGTGGGCTGAGAAAAATTTGAAAGGGAAGCCAGCATGATCTGTCCACGCTTCTGATCTTCTCTCCTAGCCTTCCAGAAGCAAGCTTCAGTTTGCATTAGAAGGGAAGTTTAGTCAAGGCAGAAGTGAATGTGGTGGCCAGAACAGATGGTGTATAGTGGGGAGGTGGAAATGGAGATGAGATTTGACTTCACAAAATAAATATTTTGGACTGGTAAGCATTGTCATCCAGACCACCTTACAGATCTCACTGTTCTTCATTTGGTATCACTCTCGAATCTTTGGCGGATATATCCTGTTCCCAAATCCTCGCACTAAAACTCACTGATGTGCAGAAAATAAGATGCCGCAAGTGTTGGGGTTTCTGTTTGCATGCAGCGAAGAGCAGAGCTGCCATGAGGAAGGCGTCAACCCATGATAGTGTTTGTACCAATTTCCTCACCTCAAGTCTTCCAGCTAGACTAGATTTTTCCTTGAATCATTTCTGGCTAGCCATGCCACAGTAGCACCACTAGATTCTCTCTGCCCAGATAGAGAGCTAAGGACATAGCTCTGCTTGTTGAATGTGAAAAATAGGACTGAAATAGAAATTCTCAATGGCTTTCCTTAAAAACTCTGGCAGCTGAGCTCAGTTACTTTAGTGAGACCAATTCTCTTGCTTCTCTGATTTTTAGTTTCCTAATGCAATGTTTCCCAACCTTCACTAGTTTAAGATGTGTGGACTTCAACTCCCAGCATGCTGGCTGGGGGATTCTGGGACTTGAAGTTCACACATCTTCAAGTTGCTGAGGTTGAGAAACATTGTCCTGATTATCTGCATTTCCTCACGAGCCTCTTACTTTTCAACCTTCAAATCCGGATTACTCTGGATCCCAGCTTTTATTGATGGGACAGCTCCAGTTGGGCCACCTAGCATCTTTCCTGTTGATCAAGAACCCTGCCATGATGTGATGGCCTACCTAGCCTGTCACCCTGTCACCAAATCCAAGTTGCAGAAGTGACAACGCCCTCCCTGGCTTCTGGTGCTTGTAGGACGCCCCTTCTGCTGAGCAAGTCAGGCTAATTCTCAAACCTGACATTTAAAACAACTGGTGATGTGTAGATGAAGACAAGCCATGAATACTTCAGGCCAAAATGGGGCAGTTTTCTCTTGCTGGTGGAAGAGACCATATGTCAGCTGCTTCATTTGGCTTAGAACATAACTGCATGTGGGGATTCCTATAGGGCAGGTGTTGTGTCCTGAGCCTGCAAGAGGCAGGCTCGGGACGTTGCAAGAGTCCCGGGCATTTGCAGAAGCTGCCCGGGACCAGACTGAGCGGCGCCAGCCTTGTGCGCATGCGCAAGGCGGGAAAAGCCCGCCTCATGATTGGTTGAACTTGCCCGGGGATCAGAGGGTATAAATAGAGGCCTGCGTGCCTCTGCTCTGG
>NW_015388173.1:71188-85249 GCF_001527695.2 Protobothrops mucrosquamatus | reverse complement strand
AGGGGTGTTGTGTCCTGAGCCTGCAAGAGGCAGGCTCGGGACGTTGCAAGAGTCCCGGGCATTTGCAGAAGCTGCCCGGGACCAGACTGAGCGGCGCCAGCCTTGTGCGCATGCGCAAGGCGGGAAAAGCCCGCCTCATGATTGGTTGAACTTGCCCGGGGATCAGAGGGTATAAATAGAGGCCTGTGTGCCTCTGCTCTGGTTGTTCGTAGAATGGAAGCAAACAATAAAGACTTGTTGGAGATGCTTCGTCTCAAGCGCCATTATTCTCCGGACTTAACAGCAGGGGTCTCCAAACCAGGCAACTTTAAGACTTGTGGACTTCAACTCCCAGAATTCCTCAGCCAGCATAGCATAGAATTCTGGGAGCTGACGTCCACAAGTCTTAAAGTTGCCAAGTTTGGAAACCCCTGCTATAGGGGCTTGTTTGCCTCCTGGTCTCTGGGGATGGAGTTACCAAATGAAGAAGAAAAGGTAGCGGGTTTATAAGAAAAAGTACCGGCTCTGAGGCAGGTGCAAGTCATATAGGGTTTAGAGGGGTATAGAATAGTTATCAAAGGCCTTTCATCTTTAGAACACAATATTTTATTTTCAAAACTCTCTAAATGCTCCAGTTATGTTGTTCTGTTCCAGATTTGTCTTGCATTATCCAAATACACTTGGTGTTTTCACTTTAATGATCTACTGTTAGCAAAACAGTTTCAATACCCTAGCATGGTGTGTATTGCAAGGTGCAATAATGGAGTTTTAATGACCTTGATAAAGGTCACAGGGGGGAGGGAGACTGCCCTAAGGACAAAAAAATAAAAAATAAAAAATGCATCAGTAGCCATCCAGGATAAAATCTGGGGAGGGAGAGGGGGAAACTCCCATTTGATGGTGATCAAATTTTAAATATAATATTTAATATTTCTTTAAAAGATTTTAAAAACCGTCACTTCCTAAGCAAAGAGAAATAGACAGATGTCTTTTCAACATACGAGTAAATGAAGAGAGTCTTGAGAAAGATAAGCAGTTGCAACACTAGAAAGCTGTTTTTTAGTTTCTATTTCCTTGTAATCTTGCCAAACATCTTCATTAAATGTATGAGCACTTGAAAGTTTCCACTCTCCTAGTTTTTAACTGTAGCTGAAGGTTTCCTATGGATAGTTTGGGACTTATTTTTCTGTCCAGCTTTCTATTGTACTTTCTTAAAATAAATATCTCCCTCTCCTTCCCCCTCTCCCTCTCCCTCTCCTCTCCTTTCCTTTCCTCTCCTCTCCTCTCCCCTCTCCTCTCCTCATGCATGAAGAAAGGTCTCCAAACAATTCTCATTCAGTTGTGTTGAGTGTGGTGTTGGTAGGAAATTTCCTGCCCTGTGAAACAGCAAGGAGAGTTGCAAAGAGTTCCGCCTTCAGGCTGACAAGCACATGGTGCTATCATCTCTCCTTCAACTTTGTCTCCAACATGAGAGTCTGCTGGGAAGGTGAAGGAGATGATGGTTCAAATGGGTGAGCAACACGCACAACCTTGCATGTTGCAAAACTCACATGTTTTATGGTGGGTTTGGCCTCACGGAGGCTATACCACCAAGGAGCCCTATAGGACTTCCAGTCTCTCTGAACATTGGTGGCAGTCACTTGGCTGCTTATGAGAGATTCTTTGCCATTTATATTCAGCCACCTTCATCTTCTCTACTAGACTTCCCTTCCATGGCTCTGTCACAAAGCCAGGCCCCTCCATGTGGCTGAGAGAATGATTACACAATAGACAGAGAACTCTACACCCACTTTGCAGCAACAAATTGCTTCCAAGTGTTGATTGTCAAGGCTTGAATAACTAGGTCTTGGTTTTTTTCAGACTTTGGTGTCATTGTCATTGTCAGCCATTCAGTCATGTCCAACCCTCGGCCACTCTATGGATCAGCACTCTCCATGCCCCTCTGTCTCACACCCTCTGTCTCCTTCAGATCTGCCATGATCATCCTGGTGTCATCCTTTATAGTGTCTGGCCAGCCGGTACTAGGGTGGCCCCTTCTCCTTTTTCTGCTGATCACCCCCAGCATGACTGACTTTTTGAGTGAATCATCTCTCATGACATGACCAAAGTATGACAGCCTCTGTTTGGCGATCCTGGCTTCAAGTGATATTTTTGGTGAGATTAAGGCTAGGACTTCTTTATTTGTTATTTTTGCAGTCCATGGGATGTGTAATAGTTGCCTCCTAAAGAGCAGGAAAAAAGACTTCAAAACACAGGATCAATTGTTTATGGAGATTCTCAATCGTCCAGGTCATGGTTGTCCCAAAGGTGCTTCCTACCCTCCCTCCCCAAAAGGCAACTGGATTTTCTTGGGGTTTTTTTTCCCTTTGAAAACATTTCACTTCTCATCCAAGAAGCTTCTTCAGTTCTAACTGACCAGTGAAGAATGGAAGGGTCAACTTTTTGAGGTTATTCTGTTCCCTTTGTTCATTCATTAATGAACATAAGTAGTCACCACGTTCATCTTCTGTAAATGAGTTGGAGATAATAAAATGTTTTTTTTTTTAAAAAAAATACATTCTTCTTCAAGGAAAACAACTGGAAAATTACGGAGGAACTGGGGTGGAACATAGTCTACAGTTGCAGGAGGGAGAGAGCAAAGAGACAGAGAAACTTGGAGTCTTTGGTACGCAGAAAGAGGGTGAAGGCAGACCCTCCCTAGCAATATGTAGTAGTTATGCAGATAGTAGCTTTAGTCTGGCAAGGTTTTTGTCAATATCTATGGAGATTCTCAGTCATCCAGGTCATGGTTATCTCAAAGGTGCTTTTTTTTTTCAAAAAGAAACTGGACTAAGCTTTTTCTCCTTGAGGAAGAAATGTTTTTCCCTTGAAGAAAGAAACTTCTTCTTACGTCGTTTTCTTCAAGGAAAAAACATTTCTTCCTCAAGAAGAAACATAGTCCAGTTGCCTTTTGGAAAAAAAAGCACATTTGGGACATTTCTGTCAATAGGCGAACACAATAAAGAAATGACTTGGAAGTAACTCCACATGTCATTCTTGGTTCCTTGGCCATACTCATCTTTGGCCCAGTCTTGAGGCAAAGGAATCAAAGGGTTTTTTTTAACCCCTCTTTCTTTCAGAAATAATTTATTTTTTCCTGTTTACCAAAGAAATGACTTGGAAGTAACTCCACATCTCATTCTTGGTTCCTTGGGCCATACTCATCTTTTTCCCTCTCTTGAGGCAAAGGAACCAAAGATTTTTTTTAAGAAAACAAACCCTAATTCTTTCAGAAATAATATTTTTTCCTGTTTACTATGTGTAAACTATGGCTTCCAGCTGATGTCATCCCTGGGGGGAGAATTCTTTCTTGCCTAACTTCACTATTTCCTCACATTTTACATAGGGCAAATGTAAACTCTATCTGCTATTGCCACCTAGTGGTCAGAAGTCAAAATGTTCTTTTAGGAAAAGGGCATGTCGCATCTCTGGACTTTTAGCCACGTGGTTGCATGTTGGCTACCAGATCAAGAGTGACGTGAAAAGGGACTGAACACCAAGTATTGTTCCATTTTACAGATGTAACCACTGGTGACTAATTATATTGGCTTCATAAAGCTGAGTTCTGCACCCCTTGCCACATTCAGAAGTTTTTCTGCAGAACTCACAATTCACACAGACCTGTTGATAATTCACAGCCAATCTCCAGTGATGAAACATGGCTTAAAGTCACCTAAAGAGGATCTCCTGTCCTTTGCTTTAAGATTACAGTTCCACTCTTTCACCTCCTGCTCACAAGCCTATTTTTAGCTCTAGATTTTGGAATGCATTTTCTGAGGATGGATTGTAAGTTGTGTATCATTGGTAAAGTGTCTCCTCTTCAGTATTCACACATGACATGGAACTAGGGAAACATACCTTTGGACCACCAGAGGTATGGGTGGGTGGGTGGAGGGGCATCAAAAAATCTGAGCAAGAGTGAGATAGTGCTTGTAATTCCTCATCTCTATCCAAAAATTAATAGGAAAGAGGCATATGGTACTCTTTGCATCAACATAGGCATATCTTTGGATATGGATCTCCACATACTCTGGACATATAAAAAATCCTTGGGTACAGTCCTTTTAGGCCATTCTCCTTCTCAGATTGAAGCTTTCAAGTCATTCTATAGTTTTGCTCCTCTGTCTTAAGCATACAATTTTCTCTTACAACTTGTCACGTTTTTTGTTCCCAAATTCTTTATAGCCATTACTTATTCCACACCAAGAGGGCCTGGGCTCGGGAATTCTGCTGCCATGGAAAAATCAAGATCCTTGTTCCAGCAAGTAATTGGCCACAAGATGCTCTTTGTTGTCTTCCTACTTTTTCCCACAGATATTCTTATAGAGGGACAAAATACAAGCGAGGCCATTGACCCCCAAAATGTGGCCACCTACGTAAGTACGACAGCCAGTTTAAATATAAGCAACTCACCTTTTGTAGTATCTCCTAAGGTGATTGCAAATATTTCCATGACACCTGTTACATCACCTCCTGATGCCACCATGTCTGGCATTCTTAGCAGAAGTATGAGCACTTCAGTGCAACCAGCATCATCCCTCAGAGCGGCACCTCCAGTCTCAAAACAGGAACTACATTCTTCCACTGTCATGAACGCTGTTGCCCCAGAAGACACTTCCTCCCCTATGCTAAGTAATGTCACTGTCTCTACTGAAGAAGAAAAACCTCATAGAGAAGCAGCGGAGGTACGAGAATCCACAACACCTCTTGGTCAGAAGGAAGTTTCCTCTAAAATGACTGTCACACCACACTTTGATAGAGAGAAGGTATCTTCTCCAACAAAGGATTTTGGAACCGGATCCCAAGGGAGCTTCTTTGAGCAATCATCCAGCGCAATCGCCTACACAGAAACTACAAAGAGCACAGAACCAAAACAGGGCAGAAAAGGACCAATATCACCGGGTCAAGCTGTTCCAGAATTAACTCAGACTCCTGAGACCGGCAGCCACCATCCATCTGGTCCTTTCACCACATCGGTGACATCTATCAACAATGCATCAGAATCTGACACTGCTGATCAAAGTCCTTCAGAGAGGAAACGTTCTGTCATCATTTTGGTTGTTATTGTCTCCATCCTGCTGCTTGTAGGCCTCATAGCTTTCCTGTACTTTAGGCGTCGCCATCACTCTGGCTCTACCAGCTTCAATGCCCCAGAATGGCCTGGACAAGCAACATTGCCAGATGATACAGGCTTGGATAAGGACATGGAGCAACAGACGGGGGCTGTAGGGGAAGGGGAAACCCGGTGTGGGACTCTTGTAACTTTCTTTGGGAAGCGTCAGTCTAGGGTGCCTTCAATAGCTATGGAAGACATGAATGGGAAGGGAGGCAAGGGGGAAACAGAGCAGCTGCTTTGTGGAGAGGCTGAGACAGGGTCCACTTCACAGGCGACTGGGGATGCCAATGGCAAAGTACCAGAGCCCCTTAAGGAATCTTCTTAGGTGTTCCCAGCCTCCAATAAGTTAGGAGAAAGTTCCTCCTAAATAGGGCTTTCTTTGTCTTTCCTTGAAGACATTTCACTTCTTCAGTTCAGTTTAGATGAGAAGCAAAATGTCTTCAAGGAAAAACCAGGAAAGCCCAGTTGCCATTTGAAAAAGCACCTTTGGACCACCATGACTCAGATTATTGAGAATATCCATAGACATAACTCCTAAATAGTGAGAAGGTAGATTCACCTCTTAGGCCTCTTCTGGAGCATACAATTTTTATGATTTGCATAGGCATTGTTGGGTATGTCTCATTATCCTACAGGATAGATGTATCCTATATCCTCTATACCAGGGGTAGGCAACCTTGGCTCTTTTATGAAGTCCACAAGTCATAAAAGAGCCAAGGTTGCCTACCCCTGCTCTATACCCTGATCATTATGTTAAGATGTCCCTTGTTCATATATGAGGGATGGGTGGAAGATGGAGGAGTGAAAGAGAGATTTTTCTCCCTCAACTTCTCTTCTGAAAGTCTTCAGCATCTCATTTCTCCTGCTTTCTTATAAGCCATAGGTACGGCAGACCCGAAAGCAGAGAGAAACTAAAACATTGGCCCAGCCCAGTTTCACCAAGTACTTTTTTTTTCATTTTCCCTCTTCTTTTAGAGGATAAAAAGGTTGATGGGAGGTTGGATGGTTGACAAATTTCCAGGTGATGGTGGTGAGGGGCTGTGCCTGAAGAATAATGAGCATTGATCAGGCTTTGAGTCTATATTGTAGAAGAAAGTCTTAATCCCCACCGCCAGAAAGAAAGTATATTAACAAAAGTTCTGTTTGCTAATTTTTTTTTATGATGCTGCAAATTGCTTGGCTGATTCATGCTCAGAAGTGCTGTGTGAATGGCTTTTATGCACACATGTAGGAATATCCTAACTAGATTTTCTTTTTTTTTAACTCAGATTTTATTAAATCAGATTTTTCATTGTATCAGCTCTCTGGGAATGTCTACAAAGGAAAGGCTTTATATGGGCACCCCCAAAGAGCTGATATAGCTGGCAGGACAAGAAGCAATGGGTGGAAACTAATCAAGGAGAGAAGCAACTTAGAACTAAGGAGAAACTTCCTGACAGTTAGAACAATTAAGCAATGGAACAACCTGCCTCCAGAAGCGGTGAATGCTCCAACAATGGAAGTTTTTAAGAAGAGACTGGACAGCCATTTGTCTGAAATGGTGTAGGGTTCCTGCCTGAGCAGGGGGTTGGACTCGATGACCTCCAAGGTCCCTTCCAACTTTATTATTATTATTATTAAATGCTTTTATTTCATTCAGACACCTTTCCAATTATTCTGCAGTGCTTTGTCCTTTGCATCACTTCAGAAGTACTAAGTTTAAAACAGCCATAGGAGAGGGTATTTCTTCCTTTCTAAAAAGTCTTTGGATTAAGATAAAGGCAAAATGGAAATATCTAATAGACACAATGTACAAAATGTATAAATATAAGAGTTTAAATTTTGAATTATATGAACATATATTAAGTAGGAAATAGCATTATGCTTTGCCTGTCCTTGCTCACATATTAAAGGTTTGTTTCTGTAGGTTCCAGTGGCAGGTTAAAATAGTTCCTCTTACTACATAACTTTTACTTATTTTTTTCTAGGGTAATAACATTTGATCCTGAATAATTTTACTCTTGATGCTGAATAATTTCAGAGGAACTACTTAACAAAGAGCCAATTAATAAATATAGGTAGTTAGTCCCTGATTTATGATTGTTTCATTAGCAATGGTTCAAAGTTATGACAGCCTTGGAAAAAGTGATTTAGATCTTACTTGCACTTATGACCATCTTACCATCCCCACAGTCATGTGATTGCAATTCACTTGGCAACTGGCTTGCATTTATAACCTGTTGCAGCATCCTGTGGTCACATGATTGCAATCTACTAGTTTGTTTCCAGCAAAAAGCACCCATTGGGAAAGGTAGATTCACTTAAAGTTTGCTTGTTTCACTTAACAGACATCATAAAAGTTATTGCAAAGTTGGGTCTGCCTCGACTTACAACTGCAACATCTTAACGATGGAGATTCCAGTTCTAGTTATGGTCATAACTGTAGATAAACAATGGCAGAAATTGCAATGCAGTTCTATGGCTGATCTCTTGGGAATAAGTCCCATTAAATTGAATGAGGCTTACTCTGCCTAAGAGTGTCTGAAATTGCTATCTCATTAGCCAAGTCTTGAGCTAACATACTATACAGCAGTGTTTCTTAAACTTAGGAAGTTTAAGAGGTGTGGACGTCAACTCCCAGAATTCCCCAGCCAACACTACCTCAAGTGCTCATAGACTTAATGAAGGTGTTTGGCAAGATTGCTCCTTTTCCACACTTCATTTATCTTTGCCCCTGTGAGACACAAAATTAGAAGGCCAAATATGTGTTTTCTGAAAATAGTAGAAAGGCATTCCTATTTGTTTTCAAAAACAAGGGAAACTTTGCACAGAGGTAGTTTGTCATGGGCTGGACTGGAGTGAGGGAATCAAGATTGGAGAACCTTGCAGACTAATAACCCAGGTCTTATGGAACTAAGTTAAGATACCCTCAAGTCAAGATGGACTCTAGGTGACTTCATGCATGTGTTCCTGTTATTTTCTTGACAAAAACACACTCATGATATGCCACTGTCTTCTTCCCAGGTTAGCTTATAGTCCTGATACTGCCTGCAGGTCTCCCATCTCAGGACAAAGCAGCTCAACCCTGAGACAAGACAAGGTTGATCAGGAATATTATCACCTGCTAAAAGCCAGTGCAACTAAATTTCTCTAATAGAGCTTCAGTCTTCAAATTATATGCAGTAATCATGTCATACTCATTAAAAACAACCAAGTATAGAGTGTTTGTTGTCTCCTTTTTAAAATAAAATGTGAGGCAGCCTTTCCCACCACAGTTAAGAAGACATCAAGACAGCATAATATTTGGAAAAGTTGGCTTAATTTCCGAGCTTTTTGTACCCCAGTACTTATTTGCTTTCTTGAATTGATATTCTCAGTTTGTTTTTTAAAAAAATCTGTCTCAATTCAGATTTGGATTCGAACAGATCTTTAAAGTCAATCCAGTGAACTACAGCTTTATTCGTGGGGCCCTTGGTGCTCTCTAAGCTTGGTTGTTTTCTTGCAGATGTTTCATTACCAAACTAGGTAACATCATCAGTGCTAGAGCACCAAGGACTCCACAATTTAACCTTGAGCTACAAATATTCTCTTCTATTGGTACAGCTTTATCTCTGTGCTAGTGTCCCCCATTACATAACCAATGTCTTGCTTAATTTTATTTATTGAATAAACCACTCTTGTCTCAGTTCATGGTAAGCTTGGTTTGCAAGCCATATTTGCTGCATCTGGAGAATATGCTAAACCATAATCCAACATTGTAGCTCAGCATAATCAACGAAGTCAGTTGATATCCTTCAAATACCCAGTCATCTGGGGCCTTTTGGTAGTGGTTGTTAGACAATACAGTTAGATATTTTTTAATGAACAGCAGACCAATTACACAATGGCAGAAGATAAACATTTAAGTAAATGAACCAGCTAATAAATACAAATAATAAACTGCTGTAAGGAAATGATTACTTCATTTAATGTTTTCAAGCACTTAAAGGTTGGCCAGGGGATCTGTAGATTTTTTTCCAATTCTATAATTCTGTTTTTCCATGATTAGAAAAGGGGAACCTCTGATCCTCCAGAGGTTGATGAATTATACTCATGATGGCCAGACAATTATCAGTAATACTCAACTTCCTCCCCTGTGCTGTGTTCCTGAACAAAATTTCAAATCAATGTCTTCTCTAAGAGAGAATTTTCTGAGGAACATCTAGCATGCTTCATAAGATACTGTTTGATCATGATTGGTTCTAAGATTTCTTAGAAGGGAACATATGACAGCAGGGGTGTCTGCTGGTGGGGGCTATCAAAAAGGTCAAGATGGCGGCTACCCCGGCCTACTTGAAACCCCACCCATTTTTATGTGCATATGTAAAAAGAGATGGGACTTCAATCACAGCCTTTTTGTTTTTGTTTTTGTTTTATATTGCCCCACTAATACAATGCCTGACAATTGGGGTTTTTTTTTGTTTCATTGATTTCCATTCAGTTTTACTATATATTAGGTCTAGGACTTAGTCAATCTGAATTTCTCTTGTGTAAAACTCACTGAAATGAAGAGGAGTTAAATAAGAACTTATGTGCGGGTTTCTGACTTAACTTTTCTCTTCCATTCAGCTTCTTTAGAATTCTAAATTCTTTAGGATTCCCCTGTATTTTCTGTAATTGTTAGTTCAATATTTTTTTATTCATTTATTTCAGAAGTGTATTTTTATAAGAATGTGTGGAGCTTCATTCAAGTCTACCCAATAAAAAGTCTTAAGTTCAATTTAAATGTTTGCAGCATGGTTCTTGATGAAGTTGAAACCAGCTATTATGATCAGCTTGGCTTCATTTTAATTCTCTCCCCTCAGCACAGAGAGGCCTGTAAGAGAGACCTGGGACCTACCAAGAATGATTTAGTCCAGTGTCTCTCAACCTGGGCAGCTTGAAGATGTGACTTGGGGAAGCCAGCTGGGGAATTCTGGGAGTTGAAGTCCACCCATCTTCAAGTTGCCAAATTGAGAAACACTAATTTAGACTTTGTTACCTTCCAGTTCTATGGACTTCAGTTCCCAGAATTCTTAGTAATGGCCCCATTGACCAGGGTATTATGGGAGTTGAGGTTGACACATCTGGAGAGCAGTGATGTTGGAAAATACTAGTTTTGAGCATTGTTTGCCATCGGATGGGCATTCTGAGTTATTTATTTTGACACTCTGGAGGGCAGATCTACCACATTTCCTGGATTTAAGAATGAATATGCTTTTAGTTGTGAATATATAAAAAAAATTTGAGACAAAAAATGTGCTTGCATACAGCAATTTGAAGAAGGATAAAGGGACACCACTATTTCTAAATTCTCTCTCTCCATCCATATCTATGTATCTGTCTATCATCCATCAATCCATCCATCCATCCATATCAGTCTATCATCTATCAATTATCTGTCTGTCTGTCTAACATCTAGCTAGCTGGTCATTTGAATTTATCTAAGGAAGTAGAATAGGCTTTGAAAGGAAGGAATCTGCCACTAAATCTCCAAGGTAGTTACCTTGTCACCAATTTTTCTTTTTTCTCTCAAAGTTTCTAACTACTAGTATGGCTCTAAACAGCTGCTTCTCCATGCTCTTCACCCAGGGTAAAAATTATTCCAATCAGCTGTACCTCCATGTTTCTTGTGATTTTGAGATGGAAAATGCTCACAAAGTATATATACTTTGTGAGCATGGTTAAGTGATTGGTTTTGTGAGTGATTGGTTAAGCTCAGTACATTACAGATATATTTTAGGATATTAATGCTAAGACTCAGAGGCTTGCTGAGGGGATGATGTCAGTATTTTGTATAACCAGTCAAGTCCTTTGAAATTTCCTTAGAAGTGATCAGCTTTGATTAAATGTCCCAGTGAAGCCAGAAGACCACTGGAGGGCATTGTCTTTCTGGCATTACATTAAAGCACACACCTGCCTGAGCATAATTACTTGTCAAACCTCTTCTTTTGTTTTCCTTGCCAATATTTTGGAAGCTAGTCTGTAATGCCTACCTTCACAGTAAATGGGCAATGTTCTTTGTTGTCATTAGGCATTGATGAAGCAGCAAACATTTTTAATAACAGGCTTCCCTCTCCAAGAAAATTAAGAAGATATTTAGGACACCAGAATTATTTGATCTAATCTCTCTACATGCTGATTATTGACTTCCTGGAGTCTTGTGTCATAAGACTCCAGAATAAACTTCCTGGAGTCTTGTGTCACAGCTTGCAGGCTATTTGAATCCTGGGAAGCTTTTTGGGAGTTAAAATTTTCTGTATGTGCTGGATATCAGGTCCTATAGGTTTCAGCCAACATGCAGGATGGATGTTGAAAACCAACACATTTGAGAACATTGTCCAAGTATATGGCTTTAGGGCAGGGGTGGGGAACTATGGTGCCTTTATGACCATGGTTGGCTCAGGAATTCTGGGACTTGAGGTCCACAGGTCATAAAGGGGTCATAGTTCTCCACCCCTGCTTTGGGGGGGGGGGAGGCTTAGATCTGGATTATGGATTTGAAACCAGGTGTAAGTCACCCAAGACCTTTGGACTTCATAGAGCCTCAGAAGCCATTTTTTCCAGACTTCAGAGGCACAATTTCCTGACATTTTGAGGACCTCTCCAACTCTGGCCCGAACTCATAGGAATAAAAGGCAATTGTAACCTCTATGCATACATATCTCAGATCTGCTTCTCATGGCTCAGGTCTCAGTCTGGCTTTGAAGAAGCTGGTCTAGTGGAAAGTCAGCTTCAGGAGACACCAAGCCAGGAATCATCTGAAGCTGATCAAAGGCAGGTACCATGAGAACAGCTGGCTAGTCAGATGATGGTGCATGACTAGCCTCCAAGTCCCTGGACTCAGTTAGCAAAGCAGAGAGCAGAGCCAAGATGCTCCGTGAGGCTCCTTGCCAAGCAAGGGCAAACTCTACCTAGCTGGCTACAGCCTGATTTAAGAGATAGCCCTGACCCATGTTTCTTTGTTGGAAACAACTGTATGATTTCCTGCTCTGATGTGTCATTCCTGTGTACAGGTGGCAGTCAACTTATGATTGGTTACTTAACAATCATTCGAAGTTATGGCTCAAAAAAAGTTACTTACGACTCAGCCTCAAAGTTATGGCTGCCTCACCACCTCCACAGCCAAGGGATCACATTTTGGGTGTTTGGCAACTGGCTAGCATTGATGGCCAATTGCAGCAGCCCATAGCCACATGATTGTGTTTCCCTACACTTTTTTCTGTTTTCTGGAAAAAGTTCTTCATTGTAAAAAGTAAATTTGGATTACAACCAGGTGATTGCTTCAAGGGCCATTGTAAAAACAGTCGCAAAATCAAGTCCAGTCATGTGACTCAGCTTACAAATGCAACAACTTACAACCACTCAGTTGTGGTTGTAAGTCATGGACTACCTCTACTCTACTTGTGTAAAAAATTCTGAAACTCTAATCTTTGGATTGGCTGACAATCCTGGCTTGACTCTTTGAACTTTGAACTCTGGGCTTTGACATTTTTTTCTGGGAGTTTCTATTGAGAGTGAAATTACTCAGGTAAGCTTTCTCTCCCCCCCCCCCAAACTTTGTTTTGATTTACATTCCTTTCCTTGTCTGCTGTTTATCTATTTAGCCTTGAGTAAATTTCTGCTGTCACCTAGCAACTCTGAGTATGTGTGTGTTTGAAACCTGAAACAGGATCCTCATCATCACAGGGCAGAAAGAGGTAACAGGACAAGAAACAAAGGATGGAAACTAATCAAGGAGAGAAGCAACCTAGAACTAAGGAGAAATTTCCTGACAGTTAGAACAATTAAGCAGTGGAACAACATGCCTCCAGAAGCGGTGAATGCTCCAACACTGGAAGTTTTAAAGAAGAAACTAGACAGCCATTTGTCTGAAATGGTATAGGGTTTCCTGCCTTAGCAGGGGGTTGGACTAGATGACCTCCAAGGTCCCTTCCAACTTTACTATTATTATTATTATTATTATTATTATTATTATTATTATTATTATTATTATTATTATTATTATTATTATTATTATTATTATTATGGATCATCGTACAGTCAGCCAGATGTTCAGACTGGATTTGGCATTTTTGTCTACCTATCGAGTCCTTCCTAAGGACCTGGGATGGGCAGATGTGGATGTTTGATGGTATTACATATATCGTCGCAGGATGGAAGCAGTTCCTAGTAAGGCCGCCTTTTGCAATTGACTAATAGCGAATTTGTCAATGCCAATGGTGTTCAAGTGGTGCTCCAGTTGTTTTGGGATTGCACCCAAGGCGCCTATTACTATTGGTACCCTTGCTTGCTTTTGCCACAGTCTTTCTATTTCTATTTGTAGGTCTTTGTATTTTGTTATCTTCTCCAGTTCTTTCTCGTCTATTCTGCTGTCTCCAGGCACTGCCACGTCCACTATCCAGACTTTTTTGTCTTTTTTATCGACAGTTGTTAAGTCCGGGGTCTTATGTTGCAGGTGCTTGTCTGTTTGAATTCTGAAGTCCCAGAGCAGTTTAATTTTATCATTTTCTATGACTTTATTTTATGATCCCACCAGTTCTTGCTTACAGGTAAATGATATTTCTTGCAGATCTTCCAATGCACCATTGTTGCTACTTTGTCATGCCGCTGCTTGTAGTCAGTCTGTGCGATCTTCTTGCAGCAGCTTACCAGATGGTCTACTGTTTCTTCAGCGTCTTTGCATAGGCGGCACTTACTGTCTGTTGCTCTCTTCTCAATTTTGACTTTGTATGCATTTGTCCTTAAGGCTTGGTCTTGTGCAGCCAGAATTAGTCCCTCGGTCTCTTTCTTCAATTTTCCTGCTCTTAGCCATTGCCAGGTCTTGTTATTATCTGCTTTCCCAGCTATTTTTTTAATGTACTGGCCATGTAGTGCTTTGTCTTCCCATGCCTCTATTCTGTTCTTCATTTGGTCTTTCTTGTAGGCCA
>NW_015388173.1:68170-70020 GCF_001527695.2 Protobothrops mucrosquamatus | reverse complement strand
AGGTAAAATATTTGGGAGTTTATATTACAGCCACTAATGCTAAATTGTATAAGAATAATTATGAATCTTTATGGGTTAAGGTGCAAAAGGATTTAAATGACTGGAAAAAATTGCAATTATCTTTATTGGGGAGAATTTCAGCAGTAAAAATGAATATTCTCCCAAAGTTTCTTTTCTTGTTTCAAATGATCCCTATTTTTAAAAAAGATGCTAATTTGGAGGATTGGCAGAAGGGTATTAATAAGTTCATTTGGGCGGGCAAGAAGCCAAGAGTTAAGTTTAAGATTATGCAAGATATAAGGGAACGATGAGGACTTAAAGCCCCTAATTTAAAATTGTATTATGATGTGGTGGTTTTGACATGGATCAGTGATTGGTTAAATTTAACAAATAAGAATATACTTTCTCTTGAAGGATGGGATTTGTTATTTGGTTGGCAGGCATATTTAATTTATGATAAAAAGGTAGATACAAATTTCAAGGTCCATATCTTAAGGAGTGCTCTATTGAGAGTCTGGAAGAAATATTACTATAAATTAAATTATAAAATTCCTATTTGGGCAACTCCAGGACAGGTAATAGAGGGGATATCTAGGGGAATTAACTTGGATAAAGTTTCTTACAAGGAATTACTTCATCCGGTAGGACAAGACTGGCAACTTAAATCTTTAGTAGATTTGAAACAAGAAAATATTGAATATTCTTGGTTTTATTATAATCAATTGATAATGAGGTGGTGTATGGATCAAAGAGTTGGTATTACTTTACAGGATGCAAATTTGATGAAACAGATTAAAGATCAATCTCAAGCTCATATTAAAAGAATTTATAATGTACTGATTGAGTTGGATTCAGAAACAGAATTGGTTAAGGATTGTATGATAAAATGGGCGCTAAATATACAAGAACCAATTTTATTGGACACATAGGAGATAATTTGGGTTAGAAATGTAAAATTTACTCAAGCTCAAAACCTAAGGGAAAATTTTTATAAAATGTTTTATAGGTGGCATCTGGATCCTCAAAAATTGTCTTGTATGTATCCTAATTTACAACCTAAGTGGATGCAAAAGAAATGGAATTGATGTTGAATTTTATAACTGCTGCAAGACTACTAGTAGCTCAATATTGGAAAACGGAACGTTTACCCACTATAGAAGAATGGTCACTTAAAGTTTCGAACTTAGCAGAAATGGCCAAGATTTCCGCTTATGTGAAGGATTACTCACAAGAAAGATATATTTTGGTTTGGAGAAGATGGATAGATTATATTGAGTGTAAATATGGGACTAAAAAATATCATTTGGTTTTTGAGTAAATTTTAGAGTATTATGCTTGTATAAAGGTTGGAATATTTTATTTAGTATTATTTTTAATTATTAAAGTGTTGTTATTATTGTTTTTAATAATTGTACTGTTTAAAAGAGAGTTAAAGGAGGTTATAGATATGTGAAGGATTATTCACAAGAAAGATATATTTTGGTTTGGAGAAGATGGATAGATTATATTGAGCATAAATATGGGACCAAAAAATATCATTTGGTTTTTGAGTGAATTTTAGAGTATTATTGTTGTATAAAGGTTAGAATAGTTTATTTAGTACTATTTTTAATTATTAAAGTGATGTTATTATTATTGTTTTTAATAACTGCCGATCTGCCGCCCTGTTTAGGGTGTCCCGTTCCCTCCTTCATCAGAGGGTCCGGGATGTCCCTTTGCAGGGTCGGGCAGAGGAATTTGGGTGTTACCTGCATGACAAAATCGATCGGATCCGGGCCGGGTTAGCCTCCGATTGGACTAGTTCAGGCGGGCCAATGGAGGCAGGTCTTGAGTCCATTTTGTGGGAAGAG
>NW_015388173.1:44675-65266 GCF_001527695.2 Protobothrops mucrosquamatus | reverse complement strand
AGGGTGGGTTGGGGAAGGGGGAGATTTATATTGTAAAACTTTATAAAATTTTCAATTAAAAAAAAAAAGATTATCCATTTATCTCCTAATTATCATACCGGTTAGAGTTAGTCCTCCACTTATGACCACAAGTGGGACTGGATCGTCCATTGCTGAGTGATGCAGTCATTAAGTAAGTCACACCAGATTTTATGACCTCTTTTTCCATAGTCATTAAGTGAGGACCATGGCTGTTAGATGAATTGCATGGTTTTAAGTGAATCCGGATTCCTCCATTGACTTTGCTTGTTGGAGAACCCCTGAGAAGGTTGCAAATGACAGGCACATGATTCCATGGTCCTGCAACTGTCAAGCTCTTGAATTTTGATCACATGATTGTGGAAACACTGTAACAGGCGTCAGTGCAAGGACAGGTCATCGGCCACTTTTTTCAGCAGTGTTGTAGCTCTGAACGGTTGTTAAACAAATGGTCGTAAGTCGAGGACTACCTATGTAGAACCTTGGTGGCGCAATGGTTAGAATACAGTATTGCAGACTAATTGTGCCGACTGCCAGCAGTTCGATCCTGACTGGCTCAAGGTTGACTCAACCTTCCATCCTTCCGAGGTGGGTAAAATGAGGACCCAGATTGTTGGGGCCAATAGGCTGACTCTGTAAACTGCTGTAAAGCACATCAGTCTAAATGCTATTGGCTGACCTTGTTTGGATTCTAGAAGACTGGGAAGTCAAAAAAAAAACATCTCAGAAGAAAAGGATGACAAAGCCCTTCCCATTGCTGCTAAGAAAACAGCGATGGAATTTGGAGTGTAACCCTGGAGAGAAAGGTTGCTAAGCATTCTCTTCCTCCAAAATGGATCTGATAGCAGATATTCTTGGCTAATTAAATGATGGTACATAAATCACTCTGTCTTCTCAACTTGATCCACTTATGTTGGATCCTCCCACACATTTGGTTTCAGGTCATCAGGCGAAAAATAAGAGAGTTGTGACAATTTGCTGAAAAAAATAACTAAAGGGGCTTCTTGCTTTATAAACAATGATCTTTGAACAAACATTTATGGAGTTGCTTTTTAATAACTATCCTGGAGAAGGTCTGGGATGTACCTTAAGAATCTCTTTCAACTAATTAAGCACTCCCCACATATCGAAGAACCTGGAGTTATATATTGCACCAAATGATAGCTTTTAAAAAAAAATATGAAAAGAATTGTAAGGTTTTCCACTTAGCCTCACAATTGCCCCAGCGTTACTCAGGAATTTAAAAGAGCCAAAGAAACTCCTGAGCTGAGGTTTCAACAAAGATTACAACTTTATTTTGACCAAAACAGAGACGGGCCGCCTGATTCCTCTTCGTGGCTGGTAGAGGAATGAAGGCAACAACCAGAAAAGATGTCTTCCACCTTTTATACCTTTCCAGAACAAAAAGATCAGGTCTTGGTACCAGGCATAAGATGGCACAAAAAAATAATTCTTAGATGATGACTTATACACAGCAACCCAGGCTCCATCCGTAACTCCTTTTCCCCCTCCCCATACTGTGCTCTTTTCATATAAGCAATCACCTGTACCTAAAGCATGAAGCCCTTACTTTTCCAATATATATAGTATATAAAGCATCTGATCAAGCAATTAACTACGAAATAATGATTACAAAATAACAAAACAATGATTACATGATAACACTATAAGTATCAATATAAAATGGTTACTATATACAAAATAAATGCTAATGTCAAACTTAAACATACTAAAATCATAAGCACAATAAAATCCCTTCACTCCTCCCTTTTTAATATAAAAGCCGAATAGGCACTAAGAACCCTGGAAAAGGGGGGTATAATCAGAAGGTAAAGGTCTTAAAACCATAGCTTTAGCAGGTTTATCGTTAAAAACAGGAGTAGCAGCAAAAGTCAATCCAGATATAGTGGACCGAACAATTCTTTGAATAAGCGGAATAAGGCATGGTAAGCACAACAATCCTCCAAAGGCCAATCCCACAATAAACAGGATTCTTTTCCAATTATCAAACATACCCGAAAACCATCCTCCAACATCCAGTGCACCTGTCCATGTTTGGACAGGGACATGAGCCAACTTGCGCATTCTGTCTGTGATTTCTTCAGTGACCTTGCCACTGTCATCAATATGGAGACAACAATTGCTAAGGTTGAATTTTCCACAGACCCCACCTTCCCTAGCCAATAGGTAATCCAGAGCTAATCTATTCTGGTATACAGCAGTTCTGAGTTGAGTATCAGTTCTTGCCAACACCAAAAGGGCAGAGCTGGTTTCATTTGTGATGATTTCCAAAACTGCTTGCAGTCTAATTATCCTGTTAAGCATATAAATAGGCATCCAGTATCCCCACATTCCATCTGACGCCCATGTCGCAGGACCATATACCTGGATTATCCGCTCTGGTGGCCATTCATCATCTTTCCAATTTCCAATCGGAATCTTTGAGACATCCCGTGTCTTTCTATCTACAGGATCTCCAACATCAACATACACAGGAACACTCAATCACTCGCCTTGAGAGATGGGCAAAAGGAAAAAACTAGGCTTCACATGGCCCAGGACACATGCTCCAGCCCAGGCTTTGGGAAGTTCAGCATAGGCAGAATTTCCACAAATCCAATAAAGATTATCAGGAGCGGGCCAAGGAATAAAAGCATTTTGTTTGTTGGACCATAAACGTTTCAACGGGCTGTCTGGGAATGAGGTGGATGGTTCAGTCTCATTTCCCTGCCAAGTACAGTTGGTTGAAGTACTACAGTATTGCAGAACCAACCTCCCTCACAGAGAGTTTCACCAACAAATTCCCTATATGCAATGTTGGACTGTGGTCTAATAATGCAATTCTGGGCCACAATGACAATGGAGGGCCCATTTGGTTGGACGGTCCTTATCTTTCCAAGTCAAATTGAAATGAGAAGTAATGTTGTCCAATTGAATTTCTCAAGCTTATTACTCCTCCTCCTCCTTCTTCTTCTTCTTCTTCTTCTTCTACTTCTTCGGGATCACTGTCACTGATATGCCACTCTTCAAAGGGCACAGGCAAATACTTCGGAATTTTAGGTCGGTAGAAAATCGCAGGAAGGCACAGCTGAAGGGAGTCTGGACAACCGCAGTTTCAAACCCTCCAACTGTTGACTTTGCCACTGGACGTTAGGAGCTGGAAACTTTTTTATACGGGAACAGTGAATCCACGCCTTTATGCCAGGAACCTTCACAGCTGTTGGAGTGCTGAGCAGCACCTGGACCGGTTCTGACCAATTGGCAGCAACGCTCGAGGGGTTGAGTTCTTTCACACAGATCCACTCTCCAGGTTCCACAATAGGAGGCAAGTCAAGGATCACTGGAAGGGCAGCTTTGACCTGTTGGGAGATAGAAGACAACACCTGCGACAGTTTCTGCAAATACAAAGAAACATTCTCTTCTCCTTCATCTGCCCCCATAACATATTGAGAAACAAAAGGTCTACCATACACCATTTCAAAAGGTGACAATTGGAGCTTCCCCCTAGGAGTTGCTCTTACACGAGTCAGAGCAATGGGCAAAATCTTGGGCCAAGTTAAGGAGGTCTCCTGGCACAACTTTGCCATGTGACCTTTCAAAGTCCTATTCATGCATTCCACTTGAGCCGATGCCTGGGGCCTGTACGATGAATGAAGGTGCCAGTCAATGTGCAAAAGTTTGCACACCCCCTGAACCACTTGAGAGACAAAATGGCGGCCATTGTCAGACTCAATGGATTTAGGAAGTTCAAACCGTGGGATGATCTGGTTAACAATAGTCCGGGATACTTCACAAGCCCTTTGGGTGGTAGTAGGTATAGCTTCTGGCCATCCGGTGAACATGTCCACAAAAACTAAAAGATTCCTCTTGGCCCCATTCCAGGGCATTTCTGTAAAATCTACTTGCCACACTTCTCCAGGATATTTAGCAACATGAAGGGCCCCCTTAGGTAGAGGTTTCCCTCCTGTAGGGTTATTTCGTTGACAAATCTCACATTGGGAAGAAGCTTGCTGAGCCAGAGCTCGCAGGTTGTGATTGCAATACCTCTGTTTTAGCCAAAAATGAAGCTTCCTTGGAGAGCCATGAAAAGCATCATGAGTTCGCTGTACAATTTTCCACACAAGGGCAGTAGGGAGCTGGATTTTATCCTCAACTGCCCACCATCCATTAACCCATTTCCCTCCATCTCTCAGTTGATCTCTCTGGTCATATATGGGAGGGAAAGTGTCACAATCCTCTACTGGTACCAGGGGACAAGTCTTGGCAGTGGTTGGTAGGCAACTGGCTGATAGGCTGCCTGCCGAGCCCAATAGTCCGCAGCTTGGTTGCCTTTAGTTACAAAGCCCTCATCCACTTGATGTCCTTTGTAGTGGATAATAGCAAGGTCCTTTGGCAGTTGGATTGCAATCATGAGCTCCTCCAAAAGAGCCTTAATTTTTAAGGACTTTCCATCAGCGCCTGTATAGCCCCTCTCCTTCCATAAAACACCATGAGTGTGCGCGGCCAAAAAGGCATATCGGCTGTCAGTATAAATGTTCACTCTCTTGCCCTGGCCCAACACACAAACAGTGATCAAAGCTTTTAATTCAGCAGCTTGAGCTGAAAATGAGGCAGGAATGGCAGCAAGAGCAACAGGTCGCTCATCAGTGACTATAGCATAACCAGAGTATCGGACCCCATGTTCTGGACCATGAAGGTCTCTGTGTTAGAATGTTTGGCATTTATTGAGTTAAGCGCTGTCTCCTTAAGAGATGGCTTATGGGTAATGTACTGTAGTTTAGCTAGTCAGCTATATCATGTTAGTAGGTCAGTGGGAGGAGTTCTAAAGTGCATTGCAGGATATCCTGGCCACGAGCCAGTTTGGAATGTTCTTTGTCTGAGATAAGCATGGGGCCATCGGATGTCTCAGATGGCTCCACTCCACGTTAGGAGTTGGTATGGAGGAAGCATTAATTTCTCACCTATAAGGATGAACAGATGTATATTATCCAGGAGCAACAACCACAATTGCAAGTATTTTCTTCTGAATAAAGTGTATCTGTTTTAAAATCATCTTTATTGACTTTATCTGTCTGATCTGGATTTACGAAGCAACTTAACTCTGGGTCAGAACAGTGAGAAATTATACCTTTCTCTATATCAGATTTAAAGGAAGAAAAGTAATTTGATATGGCTAATTTCCTCTAATCGCCTGCAAAAGTAAATTCAAAGCTTTATCTTCACATTGACTTAGAGTGAAAAAAGTAAAATTGGAAGTTTATCTGCATATTGACTTTAGAAAGAGCCTTATGTCTTTGCTGCATGAGATGAGGAATTGTGTGTGTCTCTCTCCCTTAAAATGAAGAAAACGTTGCCTTTTCTCCAAGCATCTGTTGGGAATGAATAATGCCGGGAGGCTGCTTGCTAGTAAAACTCTGTCTGCCAGCCAACGTTTAAAGCAGAAGAGGAAAAGTTTCCACTTTCCCTAAGTACCAATTTTGTCTGCATGCATCTTATTGTAAGGATTTCTTGCATGTAAAAGCTGTATTTCTAAGATCAAAAGAGTTGGGGCAGCCACCTCCCCTTTTTTTCCTTTGCCGGCACTTCAAACAGTTTGAGTGTGTGTGAGACCAAGCCCGTTTGCTTGGATAGCAAAGGGAGAGATTGGAATCCAACCAAGAGGCAGGCAATCAACTCTTAACTGCTTTAAAAGGGGAAGAGACTGAATTGTTTCAAATGCCTGTATCTTATGCTGACTCCATTTGTTGAAGCATTTGTTTGAGAAAAAGTTAACTCAGAAATGCTGCTCTCCTTGCTTGAATACCCCCTGGCCTCATGCCTTAGCAACCAGGCTAATTCCTCGTTACCAAGGAGGGCAATAAGCAATTAATCTTGTCAGCTAACTCAGCGCTGGTGAGAGAAAACTAAATCACTCCCCCCTCCCCTTGGAATGCTAAAAATCTCAATGGGGAGAAACAAGGCCTTTTGACTACCAGGACAACAGAGCCCACTCCTGCAAATAGCAATGCAGTAGCATCCCCTGGTGGCCAATCTGCACACAATACTATTCAGCAATGTATCTGTGCTGGTCTTACGACAACTTGATAATTAATTCAGCACATAGCAGGCTTACACCAAGCCAAGTTAAGAGCACCCCCTAGAGGGGAAAGAAGGTACTTCACTGAACGCAATTTCCAACTACGCAGAGTGAATCTGATAGTTAAAAAGCAAGTTACCTAAATTCATCCAAAGCTACCAACACCCCCTAGAGGGCACAGAGTGAACTTCACCCAAAGTAATCACTCACGCAAGCAGTCACCTCTAGTGGTGACTGTGCTGAGGGCAAATTAAGAAGAAAAGGCAGCAATTAACCTTGCTTATTATCACAAGGCTGACGACCAAGCGGATTTTAGTGTCCCAAGCAGTCTCCAGCTTGCAACTTAACGACCACGGTGGGATCTACGTGAGCACCTGAAGCTCAGTGATTTCCCAAGTGGCCACTAAGAGTAACGTGGTAGTAAGAAGAATTTTGGCTGGCCTCTCTCCAGATGCCCCCTAGTGTTAAAGGAGGAACTACACACAAGCCTTTAATCACGCACAGAGAAAGCCCTCTAGTGGACGAAGGGTGAACCTCGAAGGAAGAGCACCCTGGTAACTGACCCGCAGGAAGTGACCCCTAGTGGTGAAAGGGTGAATTGCGCTGAAGTACCCATGAACACAGGAGAACGCACCCAGTGGTGCCTCCACCCACAGACAGCACCCCTGAAGCTGATCTGAAAGTAGCACCCCCTAGTGGTCAAAGAGCAAAGTTCATCGAATTCGCTTCAAAATAGCTAGGAAGTTTACTGAACCTGTCCTAGCCATGGCAGAGTGTCCCATTGATTTAGAAGAAGAGGTTCAACCAACCAGCCTAGATGAGACACCCCAACCAGCTGGCCAAGGAGAAATGCTGCAAACAGCCAACCTTGACCTGTACACAGAGGCTGATGCTCAAGCCTCAGCGAGGCCAAAGACGTACCAGGTTCCCTATGACCTGAGGCAACAAAGAAAGCCTACAGAAGCCATGCACTCACATCTGACGGAAAGATGGGAGTCGTTCTACGACCGCCATGAAAGAACCTGGAAAAGATTACAGGAACTCTACCAAATGCCTGAAGAGGGGCTTCCCCCCGAACGCGTGTCCTCATTAGAAGAGGATAAGGAAGACGCTTTCCGACAATGGACAGACTTCGCACGCCATCTTGAAAAGATCCAGTCACAACTAGGAGACCCAACAGTCGATAGCATGATGCATAGCCTCAAGCTAATAAACAAGGAGCGCAATAAGTTTCTGGAGAGCCCACAATGCCTCCCGGAGCCCGAGCCTCACCCGAGAGACAGACCAGTCGAGAGGGCCAAGTCTGAAGTTTCCCGCCATTCGCAAACACCATCCCAGCAATCACATGTGGCTCCATCTCACGCCTCTGGGAAAGCCTCACCCTTTCGCCACAACACACCGTGAGCCCAGGCGTACTCCAGCGTGTCACAACAATCTCACATTACAGGCATCTCCCGCCATTCAAAAACGTCTTCTCGTCATAGCCGAGCATCCCGAATTTCACAAGCAGAGCAAGCAATCATCAATGCTGAAGCTGCCAAAGCAGTCTTTCGCGTAGCACAAGAGGAGCAGCTGAAAAAGAAGGAATTGGCGGCTATGGAAATCGAAGAAGCTGAGATGGAGGCCAAACTACAAGCCGAAGCAGCTCAAATGAAGGCCGATCGAGAAGCCGAAGCAGCTCGAATGAAGGCCGATCAAGAAGCTGAAGCAGCTCAAATGGAGGCCAAATGAAAAGCTGAAGCAGCTAAAATGAAGGCCAAAATAAAGGCCACTCAAGAAGAGCTTGAGTTTATACAAAGCCAACGAGAAGTGGCAGACAAAACGGCAAGAGCAAAAGGCTTTCAGAGAACACTCCAGCACACCACTTTCTTGCCCAATAGGGAACAACTGGAGAATGAAGATCAGTGTAGCCGCGTGCAGGCCTACGTGGACAACCAAAGCGTGTTTCAACGTGAGCAGGTCAGAGCACCACAGCTATCCACGAGCCCCCCAAGACCGAGTAGACGAAGAGAAGAATCTCAACAGCCAGATGTGCCGAGCAGCCAGAGAGTTATCATCGCAACATCTAGGTCACAAGATCTTCCCACCGTTGCTGCTCCATTGAACCATACCACTGATGGCAACCGGATGGGTCCACCTGCAGCGGCAATGGCTACACAGCAGGAAGTGTCACAAGATCTTCCCACCATTGCTGCTCCATTGAACCCAATGAAACACGCCACTGATGGCAACCAGATGGGTCCACCTACAGCGGCAACGGCCCCACAGCAGAACCAGCTATCGCTTGGGGATGAGATCGCAAGAACTCAAGCCAGACTAGAGTCTCTGCTGCGCCAAGAGACAACGCCCCAAGAAACTGCTACCAGACCTAACCACAGAGAACCTCGACCACCAGCTGTGCCAGCCTACCAGGGAGCCAGCCACGCACCACCCGAAAGACGCAAAACCCTCCAAGTGAGCACGCAAGAACTCAGGTCCCCTCAGCTCAATGCCAGAGCAGAGGAATTTAGACCAAGCCAACAAGGTCCCTCGCATGTGACATGGAAGATATCCTCAGCAGACAACACGCTGAAGAAAATTACCAGCCGGACATGGCACCCGCCCCCGCACCTGGAAGCGATGCACCACCTCCACCAGACTACAGTGCATACACGGGATTGATGTATCCTCCAACACTCGGTGGAAGAAAGTCGGACATGGCATCCAGAGGCGTGAAAGTTTTTTCCGACAAACCAGGGAAAGACTATTTAGTGTGGAAGCACCTTTTCAAGCAAGGCCTCCTCGGAGAGAGGTTACACCCTGGGGAAGAACTCGGACTCATATCGCAATGGCTAGGTCCCTAATCCTCAAAAGCAGTGGAGGCGATCCTCGCACCACGTTTAACTGACCTACCCACCGCCCTTCAACGAACCTGGGAAATGCTCGACAAACGCTATGGGGCACCTTCTTTGGCACAGGCCTCATACCTACAGGAGCTCTATGAGTTCCCTAACATCAATATCAACGATCCTAGTCAGATTTGGAAATTCTCCATCTTACTAGAACAGCTCCGGGCAGCAGAAGAAAATGGCACCATGCCTGGACTTGCCCACCTTGAGCAGTTTGATACACAGAAGCTACCAAGACAGTTGAAAGATAAATGGTTTGATATGACCCAGTACCACAGGAAACAGTACCCCAGCAATCCTCCACCCTTTGCTGCTCTTGCACAATTTGTTTCCGATCAATCAGATATGTACAATGACCCTAACTACCTTGACGTCCATGAAACACGTTTCACGATGCCAAAATGGACCAATCACAACTTTGGCACTAATAGAAGTTCCTTCCAAGCCACAAAGGACAGAACTCCTATTTCAGTGTACAAAACAGAGATCATGACTCGGCCAAAGAAGACTTCAGACGATCAAATACCGAGAAGTACTTTTTCGAAACCTCGCCCACCAAGAAAAGGCCTGACTTGTCCAATTCATAAATCTTCACACTCTCTAAACAATTGCAGAGAATTTGGGAAAAAATCCCTGGATGATCAAAAGGCCCTACTCAAAGAGCATAGGATATGCTTCAAATGCTGTGACTCTATAGATCACATGGCCAAAGATTGCGCAGTCAGGGTGAAATGCCACCTGTGTAACAGTGACAAGCACCCGGCAGCCTTGCATCTAGACTCTAAGAAGCCCTCTGAGGAGACACAACAAGCGACTTCGACCCCTCCTACGATGACGGAGACTCAACGTGAATCCAAAGAGCAGCCAGAAATGTACGGGGCGTACTACACAGATATATGTGGCGACTCACCACACCCTCCTTCATGCTCACCCGTCTTTCTTGCAAAAGTCTACCCTGACGGGCAACCTGAAAGGGCTGTGAAGATGTACGCCATACTAGATCCACACAGCAAGGTCACTATAGCTAAGCCTGCCTTTTTCGACCTCTTTGACCTCCCGAGTGAACTGAAGCATTTCGCAATAAATACGTGCACAGTACCAATGCGCACGGTGGGGAGGAAAATCACTGGTCTACGCATAGAATCGATAGACGGGAGTTCACATTTCCTGTTACCATCAGTGTTGGAATGGGAGACCTTACCAGATGTTCACAGCGAAATTTCAACACCAGAGGCAACAAGAAAAATACCTCACTTAGCGCACATAGACAATTTAATCCCTCCTCTAGATCCTGAAGCTGAAATCCTACTCATGGTGGGACGAGACGCCCCAGAGTCCATTGGTTCCGATGAAAGAATCAAAGGTCCACCAGGAACCCCAGTAGCCATTAAGACGGAACTCGGATGGGCTATAGGAGGGACGGTTTGTGTCGATCAACCGCAAACTCCAACCCAGGTGAATATCTCAACAACCTCCATTCCCAGTAATGGAAGAGCACCTCACCTAGAACCACACCAAGAACACTTCACGCTTGTGACAACCAAACCTGTTTTGGAAGCAACAGTGTTCCAGACCAGTAAGAATTACAACTTAGCCTTGTCCATAGAGGACAAACAATGTCTGCAGCTACGCGCGTTCTCCCTGAGCACCACACAGTGGGATGAGCCGCGTCTACCAGAACAGAAACAAGACTGGGAGTCGTGGAGTGTACTCCCAAGATGTCTCCAGAGTATGCAAGTGCAACGTACGTATGTCTCCAGCTCACCCGCCACTGTACAAAGGAAAGAATTGTACGCTTTCTCAGATGTGTCAACGAAGGTAAATGCAGCCTTAAGATGCGTCACAGTCTACAGCGGGGAGAGCCACACTTACGCCGTTTTGATTGCAACCATAAGATACACCAGAGTCTACAGCGGGGAGAGCTGCAGTTTCGGTGTCTTCTTTGGAAAAGCGAGACTAACAATACAACAAGGCCACACCGTACAAAGGTTAGAACTATGTGGTACCACTTTGGCTGCAAAGCTCACCAACTTGACAGCGAAGACGCTGTGCCCTGAACTACAGTCTACCACCTTCTATGCAGACAGCAAGGTGATGTCAAGCTACATCTGCAAACAAAGCAGACACTTCTACGTTTATGTAGGCAACAGAGTAAAAAAGATTGAAACATCTTTAAGCCCTGAACAATTGCAACATGTGCCAACAGATAAGAACCTGGTGACTCACGTTAAGTGGCCCAACCTTGCCACACAGTTAACAGAATTGATCTGGCTAGAAAGTCCTGAGTTCTTAGCTTGTCCAAACAGCCAGCTGCCACAGAGACCACAACGCTATATGCTTCCAGCTCCAGATCAACGTGCCAACGTTCAACCTCAGGCACCCAGTAAATTTCAACCAATTAGCTTCAAACCCTCCTCTAAGCGGAAACACCTGAGATTGGGCATAGTTTTGATCGTATTGATCACTTGTCTTAGCACCCCAAGAATTAACCTTGTAGGAGCCTGCAAGGACTTACAGACTATTGAAGATATTTGTCATGATCCAGTGACTGACAAATGTCTGAAGGCCAAAAATTGCCTTCCCCATGCATCTCACATGGGAGGAGCGTGGGAGCGCTTGATTGGTGTAACCCGCAAAATCTTGGACTCTATGATGACTATGACACCCACACTGACGCACGAGGTCCTCACCACCCTCATGGCAGAAGTAGCTGCTATTGTCAACACTCGACCGTTAGTTCCAGTCTCTTCGGACCCTGAAAATCCAACCATCCTCACCCCAGCTACCTTATTAACCCAGAAGATAGGCGATTGGCCAGCACCATCGGGGAAATTTGTTCCCAAAGACATGTATAAACAGCAATGGAGGCAAGTTCAGCTAATGGCCAACACCTTCTGGAAGCGCTGGAAGCAAGAATACTTGTCTACCCTTCAGGATCGCCGTAAGTGGAAGACCAAAGAGCCCAACCTACAAGAAGGAGACCTTGTCTTGTTGAAAGACAAGGACACCCATAGGAACTCTTGGCCCATGGGACTTGTGCATCGGGTCCTATCCAGTTCTGATGGCCTATTTCGTCAAGTTGAGATCCAGATCGTGAAGCCACATGAGTCAGATCATGACCCAAAGACTCTCGTGAAAAGGCTTTGCAACAGACCAATCACCGATCTGGTCCTACTGCTGACAAAGAACGAACTAGAAGATTGATCCTCACTTGAGCTCTTGCTGATGTTCCTGATTCTTCAGCTCCTGCTGACATTCCTGATTCTTCAACTCCTGCTGTTATTCCTGATTTTCCAGCTCCTGCTGATGTTCCTGATTCTTCAGCTCCTGCTGACATTCCTGATTCTCCAGCTCCTCTTGTTCCTGACCCTCCAGTTCCTGCTGTTCCTGTTTTGCCAGCTCATGCAGTTTCTGAGTTTCCTGTGCTTCCAGGTTCTTCAGTTCCTGAGCATCGTGTGGATTCAGGTTCCTTTGTTCCTGAGAAATTTTGGGTTCCAGTTTTTCTGTTCCAGATTTGGTTCCAGTTTCTTTTACAGGAAGAAGACCTTGTCTTGCTGAGAGACAAAAACACATACCAGAACTATTGGCCCATGGGACTTGTGCACCGGGCCCCACCCAGTTTTGATGAACTAGTTCACCAAGCTGAGGTCCAGATCGTGAAGCCACTTGAGCCAGATCGTGACTCAAAGTCTCTTACACCAGGCTGATCACTGATTTGGTCCTGTCGCTGAGAAAGATCAAACTAGAAGATTGAACCTCAAACTATGTATTGTGTATATGCATTGTTTGATGTAACACTTGCTCTTTTATGTTATAATTGTGCATGTTTTACATTTACCTTATAGTCATGCATGTTTTGATACCATGTTTTTACCTATTTAGTCACTAGTTAGTTAATGAGAATTGCATGCCTTAATGCTACATTTTTTGCTTATTTCAGTTAGTAGTGGAAATTAAATTTCCAAGCGGGGAGTGTTCTGGACCATGAACGGCGTCCGACGGCATCCCGAGGAAAAAAGAGCAGGAACGCAGGAACGTGGTGCAAGCAAGGTTTTTTAATGCCTAGCCAAAACAAAGTCAGCACTGGGAGTGGTTTGCTCCCAGTGCTGTATATAGATGTGCCACGCCCCATCACCCCACCCCCAGCAGCAAGCCACCATCCGCCCTCTGTTCATAAATGTCCCTGGGTCCCGGATACGCCCTTTCCTTGAGGCAGCCACGCCCTGTTGGTCTTCCGTCCGGCCGCCCAAACACTGCACCATGCTATCCCCTTCCTCGAAGGTCCTCGGATTGCTGCATTCCTGGCTGGGCCGTGACGAGCCTCCTGTGGCCGCCGGGGCCATCTTGCGGCCTCCACTGACCAGCAGCTGCTCGCCTTCGGTGTCCGTGGCCTCCCATGGCTTGCTCCGGCTTCTGCCAGCCGGCGCCTGCTTTTCCGGCTGCTTGCCGGCTGACGGCTGCTCTCCCCACAGTCCTGGGACCCCGCCGGCGAGCGTCCGGTTTCCCGGCTGTCGGCAGGACCTAGCGGCGCCCGGCCACCCCCCCTGCGCTCGGCTGTGCCGGCAATGCCTGCTCCGGCCCGAGCACGGTAAGCGGCAGCGAAGAGAATGGAGGGGAGGGGGGATGGCCGTACCTGACGCCCCATAGGCCCGTGCAGGCCTGGGCGAGGCCGGCTGTCAGCTGGGTGGCGGCGTCGGCGTCTGGGGCAATGCCGGCGGTCAGCCGGGTAGCAGCGTCGGCATCCGGGGCGATGCCGACGGTCAGCTGGGCGGCGGCGGGCGGCTGCTGCGGGTTGTGCTGCACCCCCCCACCAGTGAGTGGCAAGCCCCGTGGGGCTTGACATGCGGCCCCCTCTACCACGGTTCCTCCTGGAAGAGAAAAGGACTTGGGTGAACACACACTACCACACGCTCTGGCCCCTGGCTTCCCCGGACAGCTGTGGTGGAAAGCCCGCACCAACCGGGGGGCGTGGACGTCCTCTTCCCCAACCCACGACGCCTCGGTGAGGGGATACCCTTTCCACCGAATGAGATACTGCACCCGTCCGTGGTGAGTCCGGGAATCCAGCACCTCCTGTACTTCGTACTGCGACCCGGTGACCAGTCCCGACGCGGTCGTTGGGGCCAGAGCCCCAGTGACTAGTTTCAGCAGGCTCCCGTGGAACACGGGATGTATCTTTCCCAGAAACGGGGGCAACCGTAGCCGTATGGTCACCGGGTTGATCACTTGGATTATTTGGAATGGTCCTATGTATTTGGGACCTAGTTTCTTGCAGGGCACCCTCAGCCGGAGGTATTTCGTTGACAGGTATACCCAGTCACCCACCCGAAAGGGCCTGTGCTCAGCTCTCTTTATCGGCCTGTGCCTTTACCGCTGCTTCGGCCTGCCATAGGGCATCCTTGACCTTTCCCCATAGCTCTGCCACCCGTGCCACCCATGTCTGCGGGGTGTGTGGCATGACCCTCCCCTGAGGCCACTCAGGGATGGGAACAAATTCTACCCCATTTACCACCCGGAATGGGGTAAACCCTGTGCTGCCATGCATGGTATTGTACACCACTTCAGCAAATGGCAGGAGGTCCACCCAATTGGTTTGCTGATAGGTGACGTAGCTCCGGAGGTAGCGTTCCACCATGGCGTTTGCGCGTTCCGCCGCCTCGTTGGTGCTGGGGTGGTATGCAGAGCTGAGACCCTGGGACGTTCCAAGGAGCTGGAGGAAATCATGCCAAAAGCGTGCGGTAAACTGCACCCCCCGATCCGAGATGACACGCCGGGGCGCTCCGTGTAGACGGTAGACCTGCTGAACGAAAAGTCGTGCCAGCCATTGTGCTGAGGGCAACCCCTTGCAGGGAATGAAGTGGGCTTGCTTAGAGAAGAGGTCAATGACCGTCCAGATCACAGTATGGCCACGGCTGTTTGGCAAATCGACAACAAAATCCATGGCGATCTCCTCCCATGGTTGGGTCGGATTGGCTACCTTCTGCAACAAGCCCATCGGCTTCTCCACGTGGGGCTTCGCAGTGGCACAGACGTGACAGGCCCTCACGTAAGTCTCCACATCCGGTTTCAACCTGGGCCACCAGAACTGACGCCGCACCAGATGCAATGTCTTTAAGAACTCGAAGTGTCCTGCCTGCTTGGCGTCATGGCACCGTTGGAGGACAGTGTTCCGTAGGACTTCAGGAACATACAGTTTGTCGCCCTTCCAGGCCACCCCCTCTCGTTGTGTCAACAAGCCTGGATGGTCCCGTAGCCACACATCGCCCAGCACGGCCGCCCGCAAGTCTGGCAGTGTGCCACCCGCCACCGTACGTGGGGCTATTCGTGCTACCCCTTGGCTATAGGGTGGCATGATTGCCTGTACCACCTCCTCCCTTTTACTGTGGTATTGCGGCATGTGGGACAATGCGTCCGCCAGAAAGTTCTTCCCCCCTGGCACATATTTCAGGGTGAACCGGAACCGAGCAAAGTATTGAGCCCACCTGACGTGCTTGGGCGACAGGCATCGGGGTGTTTGTAACGCCTCGAGGTTTGTATGGTCAGTCCACACCTCGAACGGTAAGGTCGCCCCCTCCATCAGATGTCTCCATGTTGCCAATGCCCATCGAACGGCAAACGCCTCTTTTTCCCAGATAGCCCACGCCCTTTCCGTCGTAGTGAATTTGCGGGATGTGTAGGCAGATGGCTGGAACACCCCCTGACTGTTTTGTTGGAGGACCACTGCTCCGATGGCCACGTCACTGGCGTCAGCCTGTTCCACAAAGGGGGCTTCAGGCTTCGGGTGGAGCAACACTGGTTCTTTGGCAAACAGGCCCTTTAGGTCTTCGAACGCTCTTTGGCACATCAGGGTCCAACTCAACGGCTGACCCGGTTTTGGTTTGCCGGTTAGATGCTTTGTCCGCAACAGTTCCATCAAGGGATGGGCAACGGCAGCAAAGGATGGAATAAACTGCCGATAGAAATTGGCGAACCCCAGGAAGCTTTGCAACTGATGACGCGCCCTGGGGGCCTGCCATTCCAGTACCACCTGTACTTTATGTGGATCCATCTCCACACCATCCCCTGAAATCCGGTACCCCAGGTAGTCCAATCGAGCCCGGTGAAACACACATTTTGATAGTTTCACATATAGGTTGGCGTCGAGGAGCTTTTGTAAGACTTGCCGTACTAAGCGGACGTACTCCTCCAGGGTGGCTGTGTAGATGAGAATGTCATCGAGGTAAACTAGGACCCTGCGGTAAAGGTGCTCGTGCAACACCTGATTGATCAGTTGCATGAAGACCGCGGGGGCCTCTTGCAGGCCGAACGGCATCACTCGAAATTGGAAACTGCCGAGCGGACAGTTGAACGCTGTCTTCCACTCATCTCCACGCCGTATTCGCACCCTGTAGTACGCCTCCCGAAGGTCTAGCTTGGTAAAGACCCGCCCCTTGCCCAACTGGGCCAGTAGGTCCTTCATCAGCGGGAGGGGGTACAGATGCTCGACACATACTGCATTGAGACCCCAGAAGTCAACACACAGGCGGAGGGACCCGTCTTTTTTCTCCTTAAATAGGACCGGGGCAGCGATCCGGGAACGGGCTGGTTGGGTGAACCCCCATGCCAAGTTTTGATCGATATATCGTCTTAGTTCTTCGATCTCTTTGGGTGCCATGGCATACATCCGGGGCTTCGGCAGTTTAGCCCCCGGTACGAGCTCAATTGCACAATCGGTCGGATGGGGGGGTAGCTGGTTACACTCCCTCTCACTAAACACGGCGGCCAGGTCGCTATACTCGGCCGGGAAAGGGCCCTCCTTCCCCCCTTGTTGCTGGACTGCGGCTGCACGCCCTGGGACCTGCTCCTCGGGGCCCAACCCAGGCGGCTGGGGCCCAACACCAAGCCGGAGCTTACAGTAACCACCCTCCCACCATATGGTCGGTCCCCACTTATCCAACCAAGCTAGGCCCAGGATCACTGCCTCTGTCATGGTTGGGGCAACAATGAAGCGAAGGACCTCCCAATGCCCACCCAGTTCCAGGTGGACTGGTTCCGTGACGTGAGTAGCTGGGGCCCCCCTAACAGAGATCCGTCCACTTGCTCAAAGCGGACAGGGTGGGGTAGCCGTTGCAATCTGATGCCACTGTCTATCGCTACCGCCTTACTGATCAGGCATCGTGTACACCCGGTGTCTATAAGGGCCCGACACTCCCTCCGCACCCCGGTCTGTGGGCTGGTTAAGGTGATAGGCAGGACGAAGGGGCTGACCAGTTCACTCACCATTGGGTCGTCTACCGCGTCATCCTCACTGTCAGCAGTGGCTGTCTGATACCTCGCCACCGCCGTGGCGTCCTCCACCACCAAGGCCACCCGTTGAAATGCCGGAGGTGACGACTGTTTTGCCGCTCTCAACTTCTCGGGTCCCTTTTTCGGAGTTGGTGTACCACGTCCGGCTGCCAGGGGACTCCGTGGAGTGGGGACGGGACATTCGGCTGCCCGGTGACCTGGCTGGTTGCAGCGGAAACAGCGGAAAGAGGCCCCACCAGGAGGGCCAGGAGGTCTTGACGGGCCAGCCTGTGGTCTGCCCTCTCTCTGCCTCGCCAACGGCCGTTGAGGTCGCCCTGTAACCCCACCCCCTTTATGACATTCCTTTAGGCCTGTGTCCAGTTCCACCGCCACTCTGAACCAGTCTCGGAGCCGGTTGGGCACGCCTCTGTACACACAGGCCTGGCGTAGCTTGTGGTCCAGGCCCGCCCGGAAATGGTGGACCAACAACCGTTACGGCCATAACGAGCACAACCGGCCCACCAACCTCCGGAAGTCTCGGACGTAGTCTGCAGCGGCCCGGCTCCGCTGCTTCAGCGACAGGATCTCCACCTCCGCTCGCTGGAGACGTGCCGTGTCCTCGAACCGGGCATGCAGGGCTTTGAGGAACAGGCCTGCATCGCCCAGCTCCAGAGCGTGGTTGCTGTACAGGTCAGCCGCCAAAGCCGCGGCTTCCCCTTGCAACCCCGTGGTGACCGCCACCACCATCGCCCACTGGGACGGATACAGGTGGGCGTACCGGTCCAAGTGGCTGACCGCATGGCTCATGAACATAGCTAATTGACCAGGGTTGCCATCGAATGCAATGGGGATGGGCGGTGGACCCCAGGCGGTCCCCGGTCCCCACGGGGCCGCAGGTTGGACCACACTCTGAGCCGTAGCACCAGAGGTAGACAAGCTTTGAGTCCCAAGACCGGGCCCCTGTGGGCCTGGTGTCCTTCTTGGAGGTGCTCCCCAGGCTTCACCACCCCCTGACCCACCTGGCCACGATGGCTGGGGCTGCGGGGCTGGCACCCCGGCTACGGGATCCCCGGCCACTGGAGCGCTTACCGCGGGCGTCAGTCGGAGTCTTGGGCTGCTCAGCCGGAAACGAGTTGACTCAGAACGTCCTGACGACCCGTCCACCCGTTGCCACGAAGACGGCCCCTGATAACCAGCCTCGCCAAACCGGTCCCGGAGCACGTCCATTGTATACTGGCCAGGTGCAGTTGAGTAGCTCCACTCCCCCTCGTCGTCCCCCGTGATACACCTCTCTCTCCATCCCATGAGAGAGGGCCTGGCACTCGGGGTGCGTACTTGTCCCGTCTCCGCCTTGGCCAATGCAGGACTCTGCCACCACTCCCCCGTGCCTCCTGATGCTGTGGCCTCGTGGGCCTCCCCCAGAGGGGCCGTGGTCCGTGCCACCTTTGGCCTGACCGCTGGCTGCACCTCTAGGGCCTCTGTAGCAGGCACAGGGCCTGTAGCTCCGGTCGGAGCGTCCTCCGCCGTCTCCTGGGGAGTGTCTTGTTTGCCCTCCGCCATCCCCTCGAAACAAGGGAAAAGGCTAGGGAGCAGTAAGAAGAAATGAGTGCTGACTTACTGTCACGCCCGTCCGACGGCGTCCCGAGGAAAAAAGAGCAGGAACGCAGGAACGTGGTGCAAGCAAGGTTTTTTAATGCCTAGCCAAAACAAAGTCAGCACTGGGAGTGGTTTGCTCCCAGTGCTGTATATAGATGTGCCACGCCCCATCACCCCACCCCCAGCAGCAAGCCACCATCNCAAGGTTTTTTAATGCCTAGCCAAAACAAAGTCAGCACTGGGAGTGGTTTGCTCCCAGTGCTGTATATAGATGTGCCACGCCCCATCACCCCACCCCCAGCAGCAAGCCACCATCCGCCCTCTGTTCATAAATGTCCCTGGGTCCCGGATACGCCCTTTCCTTGAGGCAGCCACGCCCTGTTGGTCTTCCGTCCGGCCGTCCAAACGCTGCACCATGCTATCCCCTTCCTCGAAGGTCCTCGGATTGCTGCATTCCTGGCTGGGCCATGACGAGCCTCCTCCGGCCGCTGGGGCCGTCTCGCGGCCTCCACCGACCAGCAGCTGCTCGCCTTCGGCGTCCGCGGCCTCCCATGGCTCGCTCCGGCTTCTGCCAGCCGGCGCCTGCGTTTCCGGCTGCTTGCCGGCTGACGGCTGCTCTCCCCACAGTCCTGGGGCCCCGCCGGCGAGCGTCCAGCTTCCCAGCTGTCGGCAGGACCTAGCGGCGCCCGGCCTCCCCCCCTGCGCTCGGCTGTGCCGGCAACGCCCGCTCCGGCCCGAGCACAATAAGCGGCAGCGAAGAGAACGGAGGGGAGGGGGGATGGCCGTACCTGACGCCCCATAGGCCCGTGCAGGCCTGGGCGAGGCCGGCTGTTAGCTGGGTGGTGGCGTCGGCGTCCGGGGCGATGCCAGCGGTCAGCCGGGTAGCGGCGGCGGCGTCCGGGGCAATGCCGATGGTCAGCTGGGCGGCGGCGGCGGCGGCCGGCTGCTGCGGGCTGTGCTGCACCCCCCCACCAGTGAGTGGCAAGCCCCGTGGGGCTTGACAGTCTATGCGTTAGAATGTTTGGCATTTATTGGGTTAAGCGCTGTCTCCTTAAGAGATGGCTTATGGGTAATGTAGTTTAGCTAGTCAGCTATATCATGTTAGTAGGTCAGTGGGAGGAGTTCTAAAGTGCATTGCAGGATATCCTGACCACGAGCCAGTTTGGAATGTTCTTTGTCTGAGATAAGCATGGGGCCATCGGATGTCTTAGATGGCTCCACTCCACGTTAGGAGTTGGTAGGGAGGAAGCATTAATTTCTCACCTATAAGGATGAACAGATGTATATTATCCAGGAGCAACAACCACAATTGCAAGTATTTTCTTCTGAATAAAGTGTATCTGTTTTAAAATCATCTTTATTGAGTTTATCTGTCTGATCTGGATTTACGAAGCAACTTAACTCTGGGTCAGAACACCCCATCTTCCACAAAAGAGGAGCCATCAGTCCAATATGACACTTCTGTGTTTCCAAGGGGTTCCATTCTTTTCTTTTCTTTTAATTTATTTTTTATTTTTCCAAACTCTCCCCCATACATATACTGTGATACTTATCAAATATTAACATACATTCTTTTTACATTCTTATATATAAGATACTTTTAATGAAATAAATACATACACATGACTTTTGGTGTTGCTCGCCCATTTCCCCTTTTACTGCATCCCCACTCCTTCTTCTCTACCTTCTTTCTCCCTTCCTTCTCTTTCTTCCCTACTTCCCTCTTCTTCCTCTCCTCTCCTCTTCTC
>NW_015388173.1:36097-40791 GCF_001527695.2 Protobothrops mucrosquamatus | reverse complement strand
GTCTCTAATCTGTCTTTTGGGTAAGAAGCCATTTTGATCCGAATGTATGAATTCATTTAAAAACTTTTTAAGTCTTTCCGCCATTATTGATGCAAATATTTTGTAATCCACATTCAGTAGAGAAATCGGCCTGTAGTTCTTTATTTTCTGTGCTTCCGTTTCTTCCTTTGGTATCAGAGTAATAAGAGCTTCGGACCACAAATCTGGTATCTTAGCTTCAGAAAGAAGTTCATTATAAAGTTCCAACATTACATTACCTAGTACTTCCTGCAATGTCTTATATAGCTCTGCTGGTAGCCCATCCGGTCCTGGTGTTTTTACCTTTTTTTTGTCTGTTGATTGCTTCTATCAATTCCATCATTGTTATTTCCCCTTCTTAAATCAACTCTAGCACCTGTGATTGATTGTAAAACTAAGCAGTCATGGGGTTCTGCATTTTCTTCTGGAATGGGCAATAATGTAGCTGGGTTGAGGGTGTCACATCGGCAAAGTTGAACATTTTCCTGTTCTATGATCTGGCTCACATACCTTCCAACTCGGGCAGAGGTGGCCCACGCTGGCAATTTTTGCTCCAATAATACTTGAACCGCATGGGGGGTGTAAACCTTCAAAGGAGCTCCCAATATGATTTTCTGACTTTCAGTAACCAGCTCAGCCACAGCCGCAATTGCTCTGAGACAACCAGGCCATCCTTTCACTACAGCATCCATGGTTTTAGACAGGTAGCCCACAGGTAACTTGTCAGGGCCCACGTGTTGTATTAGGACCCCCAGGGCACATCCACCCTGTTCTTTGCAATACAGTTGAAAACCTTGAGACTGATCTGGCAACACCAAACTAGTAGACTTAATTAAGGCGTCCTTCAATTGTCGCCATGCCTGGGTATGTTCACAAGTCCATTCCCATGCCACATCTTGTTGTGTTAGGGCATAAAGCGGTTTAGCAATCAGGGAATACATCGGGATCCACAATCTGGCATAGCCTGTGATGCCTAAAAAAGTTCTAAGTTGTTTAACATTGGTGGGTAAAGGCAGGGCAGAGATTGCTTGAATTCTACTGGCATGAAGGCAACGGTGTCCTTCTTTTAAAACATATCCCAAATATTGAACCTGGGGAAGGACCCACTGGATCTTTTGCTTAGAGACCTTATATCCTCGTTCAGCCAAAAAGTTCAACAAATCAACTGACCCTTGTAGTAAAAGGTCCTTATCTGCTGCAGCAAGCAATAAATTATCCACATACTGTAACAACGTACACCAAGGGGCAGAAAAGGCCTCCAAATCTCGAGCCAAAGCAGAAGCAAAAACAGTAGGACTGTTCTTATAGCCCTGGGGAAGCCTTGTCCACGTCAATTGTCCCCTTACTCCCATCTCTGGATCCTCCCACTCAAATGCAAAGTAGTCTTGACACTCAGGGGCCAAAGGAATACAANGCAGCTGAGCTCAGGGGTGGAGCTTCAGATGCAGCAGCAGGAGCAGTCGGGATCACATAAGGTGGTGGGTAATCTTCAGGTTCAGGACAAGTTTGAATTGCTTTCTTTTGAAACTTATTTATTTCTGGGCGGACTGGACAGACCAAATTCAAAACCTCTGGAGGGACTAACAGGCCACATTGTTTTAAAATGTCCTGTCTGATGCTCAAATTAAAGAAAAAGCCTGCATATAATTCTTCATCCATCCGCCCTTGTATAGCAAGAACATCTGTAAGCTTATTAATAATATCCAAGTCCACAGACCCTTCTCTTGGCCAAGGTTGTTGCCCAGGGCCCATAAAATAAGTTGGCCACACATCAGCACAAAGCACCACCAGACGTATTCTGACAGGGTTAAACTTAACAGCCACTTGAGGTTTCAAAACATCCCAATTTTTCAAAACACATTGCAGAGGAGTACATTTTGATTTAATTTGTTTCTTTAAATTACTCTGACGATTCCCCATATATTTATATATATATATTTACTTCAAGATAGTTTCTCGGCTTCCTCCCTTTTCACTTAATTAATTTGAAATTTTGTAATTAATTTTTCCTTTGGAGGACTAGTCGGGGAGATCAGCCCCCTATCTTATTCCAAAATTACCAAAACCTCTGCAAAAAAAATTACATACCAATTCAATTACTTTTCTTAAATCACTCTATCCTGTATTAGAAGACAGTTGCTTGGCTTCCTCTTTTCTTACATTTATTCATTTATTTTTATGCTTATCTATAGAGGACTAGTCAGAGAGATCAACCTCCTGCCTTATTCCAGGATTTCCAAAGCTTTTTTATTTCTTTTACTCACCAAGGCGCCTGTTGCAATTTCTCCCGTCAGTGGAGAAGCATGAAACTTCGTTGAATTTGGGCGTTCAGGTTCCTCAGACACGGATCCCACCACCGACGATGAAGCACAGAATCTTCCAGGTCAAACACCTAGGAGCGCTCTAAGACTCACAATTCAGTCGTCGTTGGTTTTTTCCTGCTGAGAATTGAAGGCTCGCTGGGACCTTAACAGGGGTCTCCAGATGTGGGGGGAGAGCCATTGTGGCTTCCACCATGTTAGGCGCCAGGTTGTAAGGTTTTCCACTTAGCCTCACAATTGCCCCAGCATTACTCAGGAATTTAAAAGAGCCAAAGAAACTCCTGAGTCGAGGTTTCAACAAAGATTACAACTTATTTTGATCAAAACAGAGAGGGGCCGCCTGATTCCTCTTCGTGGCTGGTAGAGGAATGAAGGCAACAACCAGAAAAGATGTCTTCCACCTTTTATACCTTTCCAGAACAAAAAGATCAGGTCTTGGTACCAGGCATAAGATGGCACAAAAAATAATTCTTAGATGATGACTCATACACAGCAACCCAGGCTCCATCCGTAACTCCTTTTCCCCCTCCCCATAACTGTGCTCTTTTCATATAAGCAATCACCTGTACCTAAAGCATGAAGCCCTTACTTTTCCAATATATATATAAAGCATCTGATCAAGCAATTAACTACAAAATGATTACAAAATAACAAAACAATGATTACATGATAACACTATAAGTATCAATATAAAATGGTTACTATATATAAAATAAATGCTAATGTCAAACTTAAACATACTAAAATCATAAGCACAATAAAATCCCTTCAGAATAAAATAGTAAATATATATTTTACCAAGAACAGCTAAAGACATGCAAGCAAGATCTTCCTGGACTTCCATATTCAAGAGTAAAATGTGATCTAAGATCTAATACAAAGGTTCTTGGCCTGAAATTTTCTACTTTTTTTTTACTAAAAGTTTTATCTGGGGCTTATAATTTGGACTTTTTTTGGAAGATTAAAAAAAAGATGACTGGAACAAGACTTCGGAAAGACTCTGTTGCACACCTATACATGTACACTGATATTGTTACCTAGTTTGGTAATGAAACATGTACAAGAAAACCACCAAGCTCAGAGAGCACCAAGGACTCCCACTTCTTTCACTCTCTGGCTTGCTACTTTCCATATCTTATAGTCACTAACCTTTTAACTCCTCCCTTTCTCTCTTCTGTTGACCAGCTTGTCCTATCCACTGTCTCAGCTCATGGCAGAGATAAGCTCCCACAATCTTGAAAGCCAAGAACAGTCAAGTAAACGGCACAGAATGAGCACTTCTCCTCTATCATTCTGGCCAGTCAGAAATATTGGGCCTTCTTTATTCATTAGTTCTCTAATGCTGCTTTCCTAGCTAGCAATTGGACTCTATGGGAGCTAAGGGTCCTCCAATGGACCTGGAGGGGGTGTCTTACCTGACTGTGGTGGTGTCCCAAACGGTGTTAACCAACTAGATCTAACCATATTTTAACATTTGCTGCGAGACTCAAGAGCAAAGGAGAATTGTGGGGAATTTAAACTCTAATTTGGCTGAGCCACTTGATCACAACTGATAGGAAAGGTAGAGGGGTCCCAAAGATGCTTAGGGTTGACACTCAACCCCTTTAAGTAGGCTCACACTCGTGGCCTTTTACAAAGGCCCTTGCAAATAAACAACAGGGATGTCAGCAACCAAGCGACATGCAAGCTTTGACATCTATCTCTCAATATGAAAGGAAATATTAAAAGGGAGGAAGGATATTAAGATATTTGCTGTTCTTGAGTCTGATCCCATAATAAGAAATAAGACTGGAAAGTTCTGAGCCATCTCTATTCCCGATATGAAGTGAAAAATTCTGAACCATGTCTATTCAGATGGCACATAAAGACTCAAATGCTCCTCCCCTTTAAGAAACGAATAAAAAAAATATTCTACAGGTGAGAAAACTAAAATTCCAAAGGGGGGGGGTGAAGACTGCTTGAATTTTCCCCCCTTGAAAACTTAGTCTTAGCGAAGAGGAAATTCTGCAAGCTTTCTCAATCATGGGTTTATGATATTGTTAGAATACATCTCTTTTCATGGCTAGCTTTCGGCTATGATTACTGGTGATATGAGATATTTCTCCAAATATATATATATATATATATATATATATCCAAATTTCTTTTTTTCTGACAAAGAGTAAAGAATTAAATTGGGAGACTAAGATGGACCATTTCTGGCTTTTTTGCCTTCATCAGTTAGCCATACCCTTTATGGGATTCGAACCTGGAAAGTTATACATACTAGGCAGTGATTTAGTCACTGAGCCACAGTTTCTCTTCCCCTCTTTTGCCAGCAGAGTCAAGGGAGTAATTATAGGGAGTTCAGACAGA
>NW_015388173.1:26809-33670 GCF_001527695.2 Protobothrops mucrosquamatus | reverse complement strand
AGAATTAAATTGGGAGACTAAGATGGACCATTTCTGGCTTTTTTGCCTTCATCAGTTAGCCATACCCTTTATGGGATTCGAACCTGGAAAGTTATACATACTAGGCAGTGATTTAGTCACTGAGCCACAGGTTCTCTTCCCCTCTTTTGCCAGCAGAGTCAAGGGAGTAATTATAGGGAGTTCAGACAGATCAGTCTGAAAAATCTCATTCAGTCTGGTTTGTGTGAACCAACTGATAAATTGTTATACACATTACAGCTAAGTCAAAAAATTACATTTTTCCTGGGTAAACTGACAGCCTTATTAATTAAAATCAGACTTTGCCTATGCAGCTGTCACACTAGGGATTTGGGCAAAACAACACTCAAAACTGAAAAAAAAAATGTAAGGTCTTGACTTGGCTCGAGTTTTATTGAAAATACCAGGACTTAAGCAATTAATGAATTATTTGATTTCTATTGATTTCTTTTTAACATACCTTGATGTTCATAACTGAGGCTTGCAGGTGAAAGTTTCTCCCAAAATTTTGTGTATACAAATTCCTGTTTAGTTCAATAGGACTTTGGGCACAAAATTGTATTACATCAGCGCAGTTCTAAACAAAAGTATGGTCAGTTAGTTTTGGTTTGCAATACTCCTTAACAAGTTAGACCTTTAAAATAATCTATGCGCCACATTAGTAATATTAAAAAGGAGGGGGAAATTAAATAAAGGGGGGGGGGAAACCTACCTAAATCCCTTATACCTTCACCACCCAGTTATTTTCTCTTATATTTCCAGTTTTCTGAGTAAAATAGAACTTTTTCCTCTCCTTTTTAACACAAAATGTCAACACAGCTCAAAAGGAATTCTTTTTTCCATCTGACACAATCCCTGCCTTTGTCAAGTGCTGCTCTTTCATTAAAATTGCTATTTAGAGCTGTCTTCTGGATTTGTGGTACCAGGGTGATGGAAAAAGTCAACCCTGTCTGGAATTTTAGAATGTTTGCAACATTGGAAAACCCCTGTTTCAGTGTGGCTTTGGACATTTTAGCAGATGCAATCCTTAATTGCTTCAAAAAGCTAACACAATGAATTATCACTGGAACTGGTTGTTGCCTCGTTTAGGTAACCTAAACCTTGGGTAACTCTGATCAGCAGTATGAAATGGGTTGGCTGGACTCATCAGCAATTCCTTTCACTCTCCTGCCATCTTCCTATAACCCTTCTTCCTTCTCCTCGGTGTCATTTTCTACGTCTCCCCTAATCACATGGCCTTCCGGTGTTGTGTCCGCAGTACAAGCTCCCGGGCAACTCCCCTGAGGCTCGCAGCACATACGACGACACCTTTTGTTCCAGCAGAACCGTATGTGAAAGTAGCCACAGCAAGCTATTATGAAGAGGATGGCGGTGAATGCCATCCCCCACAATGCCATCCGTTTGTCAGCTCTTCCTTTCACCGCGCATTCAACTGCTTCGGGGCAACTGACAGCATTTGGAGAGCAGATCCAGGAATGTCCAACCAGTCTGGGCATCTGGAGGAGAAGTATAATACACAGGAAGCAGGTCTCACTCGTTAGGAGAAGCGCCACCCAGATGTCAAAGAGAGGGATGCCACAGATGTTTGCGAGGACTAACTTGGCATGATCCTGTGGACCAGGTATAGATGGTGCACTACGGGTGGGTGCAGCATTGGAACCCGGGTCTCTTTGGGGTTGAGATGAAGGGCCTGGGTGGCATGGATTATTCCCAGCACATGTACATGCTGCACCACCAGGGCAAGGTGGAGTCGGTCCAGGGGCTGTGCCAGCCCCACTCATGGCTTTATTTTCATCAGTGGATCTGCAATGGGAATCCTCTGCCATCCAAGGTTGGGGCCCCATCTTATTGCCCAAGCCCGTATCACTCCTCCCAGGAGCATCAAAAGCTAATTGCTGCTTGGTTTTCATTTTACCTCCAGGAACTGGTCTATGTTTGATGGCCTTGTTCATGGCATCTGGCCTAGGCTGGGCTGCAGTTTGGTCCATATTGCTTTCAGAGATTGTTTGGCATTTGGTTGCCATTCTATATTTGATTTCCTCTGAGTATCTGGGGTTCATCTTGCCTCTCCCCACACCCTTTCTACCCATTGTGTATGCATAGTCAGTACCTTCACCATATTCTTTAGGGCCTCTGTACCTCTGTTGAAGACCCTCATGATCTTTGACCTCAGACCAATAATGAGGCATTTTACTTTGATGTACCATGGGAACGGACGCATAGTTGGTAGGAACATTGCTGGGTGGTGTTTCATTAAAATAAGATGCAGCACTGATCGATTCTTTACAACCTCGAAGGGAAGGCATTTCATATCGATCTGTTTCAGGGCCACGGGAAGTCATCTTGGCATGTTGCATATCTATTGGGTATGCAGTCATTGTGTGTGGAGACATATCATACCAGTGGCCGGGCATTTTAGAGGTGTCAGCGTATCCAGGATGAGAAGGCATGCCATAGCCTCTGTATGGCCACAAGCCAACATTGGGACCATAACCTCCAGGCATGTGGGCCATAGGCATGCCACCCCGATCATGCCAAACATTGTGGTGAAAATGTCGGTAATTGTGGGATCGGGAATTGGAGGGATCATAGCGCATTGGAAGACCAGGAGGTCCAGCCAGGTAGACACCGGATGCCCCACCTGACCCAGCAGTAACCACAGCCACACCTCTGTCACTACTCCCACTGGTGCTACCAGTGATTTTGTCGTTCTCATTGTTTTTCTTTTTCTTTTTCCTGGGGGTGGTGAGCCTCATAAGCCCCACCAGGAGGAGCACGACCATGAACGCCAGTGCCCCTGTGGATGAAACTGCGAGTGGGAAATATTGATTTTGGCACAGGACTGTACAGAATTCCTTCGATTTGTCTTGGGATGGGGACACCCAACTGCAGGTCACATCCTGCTTCAAGGAATCCCAGGGCCCTCTGGAGAAGAAGACAGCCACAATGCGGAGACCTGTGAGGAAGTACCATGGAGCGACACCCTTGCACTCGAGTACGCCAGAGAGGGACGATAGCAGTGGCCGAAAGAACTGGATAAGACCGGTGAGGATAACGGACATCTGTTGGGGACAGGAAAAACACAAACAGAGAAGTTATTCTTAATTTAGGAATTAAGTAACTTAGCAAGTTACTTAGACTGGCAAAAGTACTGGGCTTAGCAAAGGCCTTTGCTGTCTAAGGAGCCATCTCACCCAAAGTCAACTCCTTACTGAAAGGAGGTCAGCCATATAAAGCTGAAGAAAGCAGAAGATAAAGTCTTCCCCAACTCAGCACCCTCCACATGGATTGGGACCATAATTCTAAGACTAGGATGGCGGCTGAAAATTCTAGGCATTGTAGTCCCAACTCATCTGAAGGGTGCTGGCCTGGGGAAAGAAATTGATCTGATCTGCTGCTATGAACTCATATACAGACTTCTTTACTTTACTTTATTTGATTTGAGCAATCCCAGATTTTGCCATGACATCAAGAGACGCAAGCAATCCCAGATTTTGCCATGACATCAAGAGACGCAAGTGCCGATTGTATGGCTTAGACAAGATATCCAATCAATCTTTAGAAAAATAATTCTAAATAACATCAGGAGACTTGCATTCCTATACAGACTCAAGCCCAGCTTGGCTTTGATCTGCATTGGCTTTTTCCTTCCTTTCCTCCCTTCCTTGGTTCTTGAGCTACAGGCTATTCCTTCTTTTTCACATATTATTTTATTTCTCATTCTGTTTCCTCCATTTGTTTTTCTTTATCTTCAGAATTAAATTGCTATACATCATGGGTACCTTTAGCGGAACTTTAAAAAGTCCAAATAGGCAAGATGGTGGTTGCAACTGTGACATACAAGCCCTGCTCCCTTTAGGCTTTTAATCATGTGGTTGTGGTGAGTATCTTGACTTTTTGGGCACATCCCAATGGATACCTCTGCTACCCACTTCTCCTTGATTTTCTCCAACCTCTGTTGCTTTTGTTCTACTTTGCCTCCAATTGGAGGAGTCCTTATTGCATGTTAAGCAGAAGTCCTCATGGATTTCTCAAGTTCTCCATCCAGTTCACCATCCTTCCCTCTGAAAACATTGCCACCTGACTGCAAAATATCCTCCATTTGTGGTGGTGATCTGTTTACTGGCTGATGTGGGGCTTCCACTGTGTTCAACAAACCCATATGTGTGATCTGGAGAAAGCATGACCCCCTGCCCTGCACTTTTGCTTTACGTCAGTTTTCAGAGAACATGGGCTTAAGGGTCTCTCACAGCTCCATAAATCTGCTAACAGAAGCCCTACAGCATTGTCCTTTTAGCAGGAAGGAAAAACAGAAATAGAATATATTTGTATGAGCCTAAAGTGCCCAATAAACATCAGACTGCTCACCCTTCTTCACCTCCGATGGCTTCCCTTGATTGTATCACCCGCCCCCCAGCATGAGTAGCATGCAAAGCATGTCCAATTGTACAGATCTTCAAACAGCTGTTGGTTGTGATCAACTGAAGGAGAAAACACTTAACACTGGGTGTCCTCAAACAAGGGGGACAATATGAAACAGGAGGATAGAGCCTTCTCTTCTTCAAAGAAGGGCATAATTTACTTCTCCTCTCCTTCCTCCTGCTGCCCCCAAAGTGGCTCGGGTGGGAGCCGGGAGGAAGAGGGGTGCCTGGGGGGAGCAGCCGGGCTGGCAGAGGGGCTGGCGGGCCGCATGGCACCAGCCCCTCGTCCAGCCTGGCTGCTCCCCCCCAGGCACCCCTCTTGCCCTGGCGCCCGCCCGAGCTGCCTGGGGGGCAGCAGGAGGAAGAAGGGGAGGAGGAAGAGAAGGGCAAGGAAGCCGTCACCAGCACTGGGTCGCAGGAGGTGGCTCTCCTCTCCTACCTTTGCTGAATCGCCTTCTTCCTTCCTGGCAGCCTGGACTCCAATGCGCCTTCCTGGCCAGCGGGTCCAATGGTTGAGCTGGCTAGGGATTGCAGCGGCTGGTCTCCCTTGGGCTGCGGCTTGCGGGAGGGCTGGCCCGCTCAGCGGAGCCTCCAGTGGGCCGCTCCCAACAGGGATCCCGGGGCTTGACTCCAAGGCCACGAGGCCCTGGCCGCGCTTCTCCCAGGGGGTGGGGCACCTGGGCGCAGGGCCAATCAGGAGCCCTGCAGGAGGTAAGTCCGCCTGAGAGAGAGAGAGAAGGGAAGCGAAAGTGCCTCTCTGTCTCTCTCTCTGCAAATGGCGGAGGAGGCCGTGCAGAGACCAATGCAGAGCCGTGTCTCGGTTCCTAAGACCATCGGAAATATGTGTTTTCCAATGGTCTTAGGTGACCCCTGTGAAACGGTCGTTCGACCCCCAAAAGGGTCGTGACCCACAGGTTGAGAACCGCTGCTCTAGAGTCTAGAGGTTAGTAAAGTGTCTCTTCTAACAGAGGCTCACGCAAAGTTAGGAGGTAGCAGGCTCTTGTCAAGACGGGGCTTCCAGGAACAAAGATGACCAGCCCCTAGCCCCAATAGTCAATGCTGTGGTGATGTCTAGCAGCCCCAGGCTGTCATAGCAGCAATAGTCAATGATTCCTCAGCGACCGTTTGGAAACAAGTGGGGTGGGGGAAAGCCCCGGCTCCAGGCAGCAGTAGAAACACGAACAAAAGCAGTCAGCGTGCTGCAGTAACGGCTCACCCCCCCCAGGGCAACTCCCCACAATGTCTAAAACTTGTACAAGCTGCAATAATCACAGTCTGAATAGCCTCCAGGTTTCACAGCAACAGTAGCAGTGACCAGTCTCTCTTCTTCTTCTGTTGCTTCTTTCAGTCTCAGTCAGGTGTCGGTATCAAACCACTCCCCCCTTATCCTTTATTGTTAAAATCTGAGGTTAACAGCCCCAGCCACTTTCTTTCTCCACACACTCTCTCTTGCCTCCGCTTGGGATATCCCCCTTGCGAAAGAAAGCAGTAAAATTCCACTCCCTCACTCTCTCCCACTCTCTCCTTCCCCCTCCTCCACAAGAAGGGATCAGCTTAAAACCTCCAACCCCTCTTTACCTTCACCTGGCGAACTGCAACAACAACCACCCCCTTCCCTTTCCTTCCTTCCCTTTTCTGTCTTTCCCCTTCGTCCACACCTGCCGCGCCCAAAACCGGCAGCAGCTGTCCCAGTCTCTCTCTTCCCGGCCAAGCTCCTGCAAACACTTTGAGACAGCCCCGCTACATGAGCATGAAAAAAAACAGCAGCTGCTTATCATCAGAAAGATAAGGGGGAAAAAGTCAGCCTCTCCCACAATATCAGGCGCTTATATTGCCTCTCTTTTAAGTCTTCCCCAAGCCCAAGTTACGTGCAGCTTCATGTCACTAGTAAAAGCTATTTGTAGGTGGAAGTAAAGAACCAGATGCTTTTTCTATGGTTCGTCCTAAGGACAAAACTTTAGAAAGTATCTCTGCATCACAAGACTTCAGTTTATATTTGCATTGCTCATCCCAACATGGTTTTATCACAACACTAAACCTATATTTCTAGGGACCACTACAGTGGCCTTCTTTTTCTAGGGTTAGAATCCCTTCTCTGATGGCAAAACTGGCTGCTTCTTCAAAAGAAGCAACAGACAATAACAAATGCTCCAAACAGTGCTTGATGAAAAATTATGTTTATTTCCTGTGGTACAATAAGGTTAATGTGGATTTTAAAAATCATTATGGGAGGAGTTTGACTCTGTGGCTCCCGAGGACGTGGACAGGATCCTGGGGGGACTGAATGCAACCACATGTTTATTGGACCCGTGTCCCTCCTGGCTGGTACTGGCGGCTCGGGAGGGGACACGAGCCTGGCTCCAGGGAATTATAAATGCTTCTTTGCGGGAGGGTGCCTTCCCCGCAGCCCTAAAGGAGGCGG
>NW_015388173.1:18978-25439 GCF_001527695.2 Protobothrops mucrosquamatus | reverse complement strand
AGACTGAGCGGCGCCAGCCTTGTGCGCATGCGCAAGGCGGGAAAAGCCCGCCTCATGATTGGTTGAACTTGCCCGGGGATCAGAGGGTATAAATAGAGGCCTGCGTGCCTCTGCTCTGGTTGTTCGTAGAATGGAGCAAACAATAAAGACTTGTTGGAGATGCTTCGTCTCAAGCGCCATTATTCTCCGGACTTAACAATGTAGTTACTAAAATGTATAAATTTTTATTGAAGTTTGAAACAGAAGAAGAAGTGAAAGAGTGTATGATAAAGTGGGCTAAACATTTGGATTGTAATATACAAGTGGAACAAAGGGAAATATGTGGTAGAAAGTATTGAAATTATGTTAAAGATAATTTTTATGAAACGATGTACTGTTGATACATGTCACCAGAGAAATTGTTTAGAATGTATAAAGGCACTTTCAGATTCTTCACTGGAAATGGGAACAACAAGAAGGGACATTTTATTATGTTTGGTGGACGTTTAAAAAAAAACAACTAGAAAATTCTGAATTCAATGCTAGATTTCAGTTCTGCCCGTCCTGGATCTCCCAGCAATCTGAACTGAACAATCCCTAATTGTAAGGGAAGGGCGGGGGGAATAAAATTTTCTTCTATCTTTTCTCTACACCATTTGTAATTGTATATATTTCTGTCATGTCCGATCTTCCATATTTCCTAAACTCAAACAGTTCCAAACTTTGCAACTGTCTGTCAGAATCCAATTATATTTCATTTCTATCTACCTACTCTGATGAAAAACCAATTCTTACTCTATTCTGGATTCTGTCATACTACAAAAGGGGAGGAGGGAAAGCATGGGGGGTTTATGACTCTCACTTCCTTCCTTAACTACGAAGTGACCGTTTGTGGATTCTCATCGAGAGAACTAACCATAACAATATGGCCATCGCCTTTCATCTCACTCCGCTTTGCCGGCAGTGAGGAAAAGGGGGTGGGGGAAATGCAACGCCTGGGATCTGGGAAAAGAGGATGAGTGATCGTGCCGACGGAGCGGACGACAGATTGAATTGCCCGGAAGAACTGTGGGGTGGGGGCTGCTTGGGAACACTTAAAACATTGAATGGTGGGAGAGGATTCCCCAGATCCTGTCTAGCATGCCCACAATCAGCTTCTCTTAATAAAGATCCCTGTTGGAAGAGACATTCCAAGAGTTCTGTCTTCTTAAGATGTAAGATTGAGGTGGGTCCTTACACTGTCTATGGAGATTCTCAGTTACCCAGATCATGGTTGTCACAAAGGAGCTTTTTCAAACGGCAACTGGACTTTCTTTGTTTTTGCTTGAAGATGTTTTGCTTCTCATCCAAGAACTGAAATTCCAAGAACAGAACTGAAAAAGCTTCTTGGATGAGAAGTGAAACGTCTTCAAGAAAAAATAATGGAAGTCCAGTTGCCTTTTGAAAAAGCACCTTTGGGACAAGCTTTGCAGCGTTTCCCGGCAGGGACATTGTTCTACTGATTATTTTAGTTGCCTTTTTTGTATTTTTGTCCACCATTTTTAATCCTATCATTTTGGAGCTGTAATACCAGCTCTATGCACAGTATTCCAAATAAGGCTGCAACAGAGGCTTATGCTTCCATATTTATTTTTTTTTGCAAATCTAGAGAGTTCCCTAAGACCACAACAACAATCTTTCGCAGCAAGCTGTGGCCATCTGATTCGTGACAATATTGCTTTAGCTTCAACAAAATTAAACAAAGACATGCAAGTCTCTCATAGGTTTAATGCAAATATGTTGGGTTTTAAACCAACCAACTCCGCTCCTATAAAATGAAAAAGGCATGTTGGTCTCCTCATCAAATGAGTTTTGCCCACCCATTCAAGGTATAAAAGCCCCTTTCTAGTGTCAATTTTATTTTCAATCCTTTTCCAAATTATTTCAGATTTTTTTTTCACGTCTACGATGTCAAATACCAACACATTCACTCTCACTTTATGTGTTAGAATTTCCAACCGCAATGTGCAAGATTTTGGACTTGGACTGAACGGCAGTCATGGTTTTAAAAGTCTTTTTTTTTGGTATCACTTCTCAATTGCTTTTTTCTTTCACTCCTTTAAATCATTGAATGTTATGGGAAATTTGGGTCATATGCAAATTGGGTTGCTTTGTTTCTCCCCACAAAATCCTGATCCTTCATGAGCAAGTTAAAAAGCACTGGGATCTACTGAAGCCCTCGCAAGATGTTCCTTCTTAACTCTTTGCATTATGAGATTTGTTCCTTGGTTCCTTCCTGCCAAGTCTTCAAATATTCAGAGGCAGGATTTATATTATCACATCTAACCACAGTATAAACGAGGGAGGTTTTTAAACTTGCTTCATATTTTGCAAATGAAGGTACCTAATCCTGCATGTTCTTACCAATGCTTGAACTTGGTTTGCCTTCAAAAAAAATTGTACAATGCAAGTTTGCCACTTTGAAAAACCCCCCAGCTATATTAGAGATATGCCCTCCCAGAAATGCATATGCTCCTGAAAATAATAAATAGAAAGGCATACATTTCAAATTAATTTGAAAAAAAAACAACTCCAAATGGTATGTAATGCAATGGGAAAAACTAAAGCTATGTGTGGGATAAAAGGAGTAGCTGGAAGAAACTTAATCTGCTTATTGGCATGCTTATTAAAACTTGGATGAATCCGGGACTTCCGGTCGTGCGTGGTAGCGACTGGTCATGGGCTTGCAGACTGTCGCACCCCTGCGGCTAACTTTCATCCTGCCTGGAGACCCTAATGGGTCCAAGCCGCCCCGGAGAGGCGGCGAAGAAAGAAGAGTGCCCCAGCAACTCTGGAATGATGGCGGTCGTTCCGTTCGTCTTGGGGAAAGCCTTCTAACCCAAAGGAGAAAGGCTGTATTTCATCGATCAGCCCAAGCTACTTGCAACTGGAGTCCAAAAGAACTAACCAGCACTACAGTAAACAGCGTGCTTGAAACTGGATGAGGAATCTGATTTTCCTTTTTCTATCCTACACTTAATTTCCTGGAAAAGATCCCCAAGAAGCAAAATACCTCCAAAAGTGAAGGAGGGAGACTTCTGCCCCATCCTTATACTAACAGAAGCGGCGAATTAAAATTTCTATGGAGGATCAAAATATATGGTAGTGAAATAAATTTATAAACTTGAAAGCTAAAATTTAACTTTGGACAAATTTAAGATTGTTGAATGGTTAAGACTCTCATTTTAAAGACCGTTGTTCATATTGAAAACTAAATAGATGCTGACACCTAGTGGTGGATGAAGATTATGACAGCTATGATTTCCATACAGAACTTGCCAAAACCTGGGAAAAGCTAATCTGTATTTGTGACCTTCAAAGCTTTAATAATAAAGAACAGCTATGACAAAAAAAGACAACAATCTGGGCTGTAGACAAAGAGAGAATTAGAAACTTTAGGAAAAAATCTTTTTTGAATTCTTTGGATTACAAATATCTATTTAACCGGGACTTTAAAGCTATTTGCAGATAAGAAGGAAAACTCTAACTTTTGGCCATCATGGATCAGAGACATGTAGACAGAACACACCAAAAAAACATATATACCTCCCAGGAGGAGATATATAGTATACTGCAATTAATTCAAATAACACTGAGTTCAAATCACAAAGAAATCCAAAATAACTTTGAATATACAAATCAATCTGTCTCTAAGTTAACTTTACAACAAAAAAATCTTCCAGGAAACAACAACAGAGAAGGAGCAGACAAAACAACTAAGTGGACATAAAATTGAAAATAGAGACTCAAAGACGGAACTTAACAAAGCAAGAAAACATGATTTAATCCTAGTGGGAAAAAATTTACAAGAAATGGAAAAAACAACTCATCCCTTAAGACTACAAAATAAATCTGAGGACAAAAAAACAGATTGGATAAAATGGAATGTAGAGATGTTGAAAACATCAGAGAGAAAGGAAGTGATAAGAGAAGCAAAGAAGGAGAAAGAGAAAAAGATTTTCAAGAAACATGGAAAGGCAAAAGCCTCACATAAAGACACTTTATTCGATTTACTTCTTATACCTACAGCAACAGTCATGAATATATGGAAAACCTTTTTGATTCAGCAAAACACATTGATCAAGAAAGATACTGATCAATGGAAAAAGATCAAAGTGAAAATTAAGAAAATAGATGATGGGATCTACCAGGGAGAATATTTAAAAAAGAAACATTTGTTTGAATATGGTTAAAGAAATAGAAAAGATTCTGAATACATATGTCATTCTAAGAGAGATAAATTCCTTAAATAATACTGTATGCTCCCACCCCTTTTTTTATTTTATTTCTTGATATAAGTAATATAATGCTGCTGAAATGGCCTAGATTCTCAACATCTTTTTTTTAATATCATGGCAACCAAAACTGGATGCAATATCTACTTCATAAGAAATAGACTTACCTTTGAGGTCATGCCGTGTTTTCACCGACATTCTTCACCACACTTGATAATGCTACCTTCAGTAATGTTTTTGAGCAGAAGAGACGTGAGGATGAGTGATTTATAAACCCTTGGATCTTCATGGGATCCTTTCTTACAAATAGCACTTGGCAAAGTTCCATGTGTCAAGAAAGGATTAGCGGGCGCTGGTTTTTCAAGTGTTGCCCACAATTCCCATGTGCCTGGGAGAAGCTCATCTTTTTAATGAAGGAAAAGCTGCTGTATCCCCTGAGGGATGGGAGATGTGAAAACTTAAAATTAAATAAGATTCCTTCCTTCCCCTTTCCCATAATTGCTAAACCTCATGTTTAGATTCCATTTTTTCCAAAAGGAAGTGATAGCATTGGCAAAGCCCAAATATACATGTAACTTTGTTTTTTTAAAAAAACATTTTTTTCTCACCTTTCATCCCTGAAATCTTTGTGGTCACTAATTCTCACATTATCAGACAACGATGACAACAAATGTGAAAGAGGACATGCTTTTAAAAAACAGATTAGATCATTTTATAAGTTATATAAACTGAAATGCTGATGAAACAACTGTGGTCAGTTTGTATTGCTCTTGGCGATCCTGATAAACAGGAGGGTGTAAGAATGCCATCTAGAAGGTGAGAAACTGGCCTTCAATGCAACTCCATGATGGAAATCCTGTAAATGGGACAATTCCAACCAAAAAGAACTCTTCCCTTGGTAGAAATCTGTCCAACTCTCAAAGATTTCATACGTGTCCAGAGTCAAAGCTTCAACCACACCATTGCAACCCCATTTGACTTCATTTGAACACACCCTGAAAGATTCAGAGAAGAATTTCAAAAGATAATCATAGTCCATAAAACAGGATCTTTGGGTTGGAAATGATCGTTCTCTTGAACCATATTTTTCTGGAGGACCTCACCTTTCGTGCAGTATTTCCATCAACGTAAACACACCATACTTAAGAAATTAGCTGAGTGGGCTGAAGAGAATGTGACCTCTTTTTAAAAAATTGAAACTACGAAACTTTATAAACGATCCAATTTGTTTATCCTTTTATGGAAGTCCTTGCTACCCCTCATAACTCACTGGGACAACAGGGAGCTGCAAGAGGGTTGCAACCCACAGGTACCTTCATTTAGAAAGCAATTAGTCTTCGAAATATCTTAGAGTTTTTAGTTTAAAACAGCCATGGGGGTTCTGCTGGATCCACTCCTCCTCCTCCTCCTGCATTGCTGCTCTGATCAAATTCCAAGCAATTTCATTCTGTCCTGTGACATCAAAGAAGATATGAACATTGCAAGAGTCTGAACCAATACCTCTCTCTATTTCATACAGACATTTCAGCCTTCATGCTGTTCCTGGCAAGGGTTGCTGTGGTTCCAGAACAGCCCTTCTCTTTGGTAGACAGCTAACACTCTTCACAGTTTTTTTTTTTTAACACATATCAAAAATGGAAGGAGGCACAGTGATTCTGAGAAATAATGGAATTGTAATATAAACAGATATTGTCTTCAACAATGCTGCTGGAAAAAAAAGTTTTGCTTTTATTCAGTCAGGGATGAGAATCCTGTACTGGCAGGCTGAGTCGCGAATGCAGGACGCCGTCTTCCCAGTCTTCAGGACTTCCTTGGTGAGTCCTATTTGTTTTTCTTGCTTGCAGGGATCCCACCTTTGTCACCAGTTTTATGTATTGGGGATTCAGGCATCACACGAAGGCACATTGTGAACAACAAGCTTCTTTATTGATCTTCTCCTTACAACCAGCAAAACAGCAACGGTACGCAGGCCTTTTTTTTTTTTTTTTTTAAATTTTTTTTTTATTTTTCACCATACACCAAAACTACATAAACATAAATCTTTTCTTCTAACAGAACAGTGCTTTACATTTTAAATGTTCTTTACATCTTATTTACATTTTATATACATCAATAATTATATCTTTTTCTTTCTCTGTTCTAGCCAATTATAACATTTATTCCAAATTTCATAAAATTCTGACATCTCCTTATCTTTTAGTTCTAACG
>NW_015388173.1:13750-18205 GCF_001527695.2 Protobothrops mucrosquamatus | reverse complement strand
TTTTATTGAGGAACATCTTGAGGTTAGCCAAATTCCTAAATGTTTGATCTTTTTTGCTACTTGTAATCCCAAATTCTCTTCCAATTTCCTTTTTTGTTTATCAGTTAAATTTTTTGCTAACATTTTAGTCTTTTCTCTATTAATTTTTAATCCTGCCACTATTCCAAATTTTTCTATTTCACCCATAAGAATATTTCCTTTTATAGTGTCCTGAACCCAGACAACAACAACCAATAGGAATCTGGCTATTTTGTGCCTTGTGCATGCACGCAAGGCTGGCGCCAGCTAGTCTGATCCCGGGCAGCTTTTGGTTTGCCCGGGACCGTTTGCAACATTTCTGAGCCTGCTGAATACTTCAGCAGGCTCAGGACACAACACCACCCAAAGACACTTGATGGTGAAATGGGTGACTATATGGTGAATAAATTAATTAAAAAATTAAAACTTGTTAAAGAAGTATAAAAGGTAAGTTTCTTTGGTGACTGTATTATTAAAATAGGTTTATCTGATGGAGTAGCAAACCAAATTATGAATGGATTAAGTTGGGACATCAACATATAGTTGTTATGCCAGAAACAAAATCTATTTTTCCTCTAAATGATTACTGGGTGTTTTCTATAAGCATCAGACAAGATTTATGGATAAAAGCAGAGAGCCCATGCAAAAGTATCCGAACCTGGAAAACTTCAAAAAGGGAAGAGGAAAAAACATCACAAATAAAATACAAAAAGGTTAGAACAGAAACAATAACTGAACATGTACAATATTTCTTTATTAGAGTTTCTGGGCCAAAAAAGACAAATATTTAATTGATCGACTGATCTATAAAGAAGAACCTTTTTCATCTAAGTCAGAGGTGTCCAATCTTGGCAACTTTAAGACCTCTGGATTTGAAATCCACAAGTCTTAATTTTGCCAAGTTTGGACAGCCCTGATGTAAGTGATCTAAGTTTTAAAAGTCTGAGAAAAGTAAAAACTTTCCTACAATCAATTGGATTTGAATAGCCAGCCATTAAAATTTAAAAAAAAATCAGATTTAGAATCTAAGGGTTCCACATATATTTTTAAGAGAAATTGTGGCATATAAAAATCATATACAAGGGATCTTAGAATCTTATTGAACAATCACTTAACTATGAGCCAGCAGTGTGCTGCAGCTGCCAAAAAAGCCAACACGGTGCTAGGCTGCATTAACAGAGGGATAGAATCAAGATCATGTGAAGTGTTAATACCACTCTATAATGCCTTGGTAAGACCACACTTGGAATACTGCATCCAGTTTTGGGTGCCACGATGTAAAAAAGATGTTGAGACTCTAGAAAGAGTACAGAGAAGAGCAACAAAGATGATTAGGGGACTGGAGGCTAAAACATACAGTATAGCAATGGCACTTAGACTTATATACCTCTTCACAGTGCTTTACAGCCCACTCTAAGCGGTTTACAGAGTCAGCATATGGCCCCCCAAAATCTGGGTCCTCATTTTACTGACCTCGGAAGGATGGAAAGCTGAGTCAACCTTGAGCCTGTGAGGATCGAACTCCTGGCAGTGAGCAGAGTTAGCCTGCAATACTAACCACTGCACCACCAAAGCTCTTAAAACATATAAAGCAGAAGTCCCCAACCTTTTGGGCACCAGGGACCGGTTCCATGGAGAGAGGTTTTTCCGCAGACCGGAGGGGGCGTGGTTTCCTGTACTGTCTGCATCCTGGGGATGGGGCTTTGCTTTTCTATGCAGCCCGGTTTCTGGCATGCCGCCCAGTGCCGGTCCACGGACCAGGGGTTGGGGACCCCTGATATAAAGCATGGTTGCTGGAACTGGGTATGTCCAGTTTAATGAAAAGAAGGACTAGGGATGATAGTGGCAGGGCTTTTTTTTGTCATAGAACGCCCAGAACGGAGTTCCGTCACCTTTTTTGGATGGAACCTTGTAGGGTAGGCAAGGTGGGTTGTATGACATGTGTGAGTTCCGGCACCTTTTTTTTTTTTCAAAAAAGCACTGGATAGCGGTGTTTCAATATCCTAAGGGTCTGCCACAAAGAAGAGGGGAGTCAACCTATTCTCCAGAGCACCTGAGGGCAGGACAAGAAGCAATGGATGGAAACTAATCAAGGAGAGAAGCAACCTAGAGCTAAGGAGAAATTCCTGACAGAACAATTAATCAGTAGAACTACTTGCCTACAGAAGTTGTGGATGTTCCAACACTGGACGTTTTAAAGAAGTGATTGGACAATCATTTGTCTGAAATGGTACAGGGTTTCCTGCTGAGCAGGAGGTTAGACTTGAAGATCTCCAAGGTCCCTTCCAACTCTGTTATTCTGTTATTCTATTATCAGTACTAGTTAAAAAAATGGGGGGAAATCAGCAGAAGCAGCAATCTTCATATTTAAATTTCTTACAAATGCTTGATATAAGTGGCTCTCTTAATAATGTTAGATGATTATTAAATTGAATAAGATAATTAATTCTTTGTTTTTTCAGTTATGGAAGAGAGAGAGAAAGAGAGAGATTATAGATATAGAGAACTTAAAAACCCCATAAACAATTTTTATATAAAGTACATTAAATAATCAAAGTTGTGGTTATTTTCTTTAAACACTTCCTTCCTTACTTGACACATAGCTTTTGAACACTTCTAACTACAGTACAGTACCAATTTCTCTAAAAAAAATAATTAATTAAACATAATAAAGGCAGGTTAAATGTCTATAAATAAATAAATAAAATAAAATATTGCAATAGGTTTATGTGCCCTAATTTTTGGTATACCACATATGCATTTGTATGTATCTGTGTCCCTCCAGAAGAAAATGGAAAAAAAAACAGATTTGAATACTGGAATGTAATCAGATGTTGTAACTGTCTTAGGATCCATGCATGGAAATATATGTAACAAACGAACAAAATTAACATTGCTCCAATTCATTTGTATCTTGTTAATAAAGGAGAAAATCCTAAAAGCTTATGTACCAATATTTATTTAATTTATTAATTAATCAAATTTAGGCACCACCCATCTCACTATTTAAGTAACTCTGTGTGGTTTACAGGTAAAACTCATAAAACCGTGTAAAAAAGATACAATTAAAATGGAATTAAAACAGGACAAGAAACAAGGAAAAAACAAAGAGAAAAGAGAAATTAAAAGGCAGAGAGAGAGCCCTCAAAGCACCAACCACCCCCAAGGTGGCATGACGCTCTTTGATCCCCACGCAAATTGGCAGAGCCTGGTCTTCACGCTCTTCCAGAAGGCAAGGAAAGTGGGGGACAACCTCATCCCTGGCAGGAGGCTGTTCCATAGGGTGGAGGCAACGACAGACCATGATAAAGCCTAAAAATATATATATATGGTTTGTCTAGTATAGTAAATACAGTTCTGATCAACACTCAAAACAAGATGTAATAAAACTTGAGGAAAATACAGGTGGTCCTCGACTTATGATCACCTCCTGAGTTCTGTGATGTGATGTCCAGAGCAGAAGGCTGTGATGTAGCATACCGGGCTTTGGTTTGGCTCCGAGTTTGTGGTCTAGCTCTGTGTTCATGGCGTGTGTCCATTTGCTTTGTGTGGGGGTCGGAGGGAGGTGCAGCAGCTGGTGATATCGTCGTGGTTTGGCTTCTGGATGGTGGTTGCATTTCATCTGAGGGATGGGTTTGGGCTTGGGCTTGGGTCTGGTGAGGGTGAATGGTGGTGGCGTACTGTGTTGTTCTGGGTCCGGTGTCAGTTTTCGTGGCTAGAACTCCTTTGTTGATTAGGGCTAGTTTCCAGATGTTTGGTAGGCGGGAGGTATCGTCACGTTTATTCATGTTGTGGGGGTGATTTTCTATTTCGATGGCTTCCATAATTATTCTCTTGTTGTGGTGTTCAGTTTTGGAGATTAGTTTGGTTCCTTCAAAATCAATTTCATGTCCTGTAGCTTTAAGGTGCTGGAAGAGGGAGGAAGTTTTTTCTTCTTTTCTGACTGGGTTCTTGTGTTCTGTGATGTGGGCATTTATTCTCCTATTAGTTTGTCCAATGTATGTGGCTGGGCAGATTTTGCATGGTATTTCATAGATTCCTTGGTTTTCTAGCTGGATCCTGTCTTTGGGGTTTCTTAAGATGTTGGCTATTTTTTGGTCGGTGCCAAAGGCTGTCTTGATATTGTGTTTGTCACCAGCTGCTGCACCTCCCTCCTACCCCCACACAAAGCAAACGGACACACGCCGTGAACACAGAGCTAGACTGCAAACTCAGAGCCAAACCAAAGCCCGGTATGCTACATCACAGCCTTCTGCTCTGGACACCACATCACAGAACTCAGGAGGTTACAACGCTAAAGCTCAGGATGTTACAACACAGCCAACCACCCAGGATGTTGCAACACAAAACTCAGGATATCACTACACTAGATCTCAGGATGTAATCACACAACCCATTACCCAGGTCGTTATAACACAAAAGACTAATGGGCACACA
>NW_015388173.1:9744-13016 GCF_001527695.2 Protobothrops mucrosquamatus | reverse complement strand
GGTTACAACGCTAAAGCTCAGGATGTTACAACACAGCCAACCACCCAGGATGTTGCAACACAAAACTCAGGATATCACTACACTAGATCTCAGGATGTAATCACACAACCCATTACCCAGGTCGTTATAACACAAAAGACTAATGGGCACACAGCCAGCACCTCAACTACTCAGGATGTTACGAAACAGCTGAACAATCAGCAAACAATAACAGCCAACCAATCCACACAGCCAACCAATCCACCTACAGCAACTAAGCCAGCACTCCACCCCCCCCCACCAGTATTTATAGAGAGACGGCAGCTCCGATCACACTTTGCTCGCACAGGCACGAAGCCGAAGACCCCAGCCTGAAGATGAGTGGGACCTCGTCGAAACGTCGCCAAGATACTCTCAATCTTACACGGGAAAAGACCCGAATACGCCAAGACCTGCATACCTGTACCCGTGAAAATCTACGAAAACAAATATCTTACCTCTATGGGGAGGAAACCTTCCTGCTCACCAGGACCTACAAAAAACTCGAAGTCCGAAGAGCCACCATCTTATGTGACCTCACATTCCTACGCAACTGCCGAGACAAAAACGTGATTCCCCACTTGCTTCCAACTAAAATTCCATTCCAAAACCTCAGCCACCGAAAGGATCCTGAAAAGAACTGAATTAGCCCTAATCAGAAACGAACTCCACAAGAAAAGATTCCTACTAGACCAAACCAATAGGGACCTACTCACTCTTCACCTCAAACTCAGTAACAAAATTCACCCAGCACTCTGGGACAAATCCAAACAACTAGCCCTCTGGAGAGCCGAAACAGAAACCTCCCACAAGACAGACACACACACCAACAAACTCCACAGACTAGAAAAACGCCAAAAGCCCAACCCCCCTCCACAGCAACTCATGAAACGAACAGTACACAACATATCAGACAGGACCCTCACCATAGGGAAACCAATGTCCTTTCCAAAGGATTCAACTTTGCAGTCGCCCCCAAATGCATCCCCACTGAAAACATCATATGCGGAGTTGAAGCTACCCTAACCAAAATCAACCCAGATGAAGCCAAAAAAATCAGACTTGAAGTCACCAACGTCCTCCTCTCCAGCAATCCACCTAGAAGCAACTTACATAAAGAAGAACAAAAAGCACTCACCAACCTGAGGAAAGACAACAACATAATCATTCTCCCAGCAGACAAAGGTAATGCCACGGTAGTGATGAACACATCAGACTACCAAGCCAAACTATCCAACCTACTCCAAGACCCCGCTTACAAACCTCTAAACACAGACCCCACCACCTACCTGGAAAAAACCACCAAATCCAAAATAAAAGCGTCTCCCATCAGTGAAGAGATGCAGCAAAGAATCATCCCCAGAGAGAAATCATCCAGATGCCCCAAGCTCTATGGCCTCCCCAAGATTCACAAAGAAGGAACACCACTCAGACCCATAGTCAGCTCCATAGGCTCACCTCTACAGAATCTTGCCAAATTTCTCGCCAAACAACTTCAGCCCTACACAGAATCCATCTCCTNTGGGATCACCCCTCTCACCCGTCATTGCAAACCTATACATGGAACACTTCGAAACCAACGCCTTAGACAAATCTGAACACAAACCCAAACTCTGGCTCAGATATGTAGATGACACTTTTGTAATTTGGCCACACGGGAAAGAAAAACTGGACAACTTCCTCACACATCTCAACAGCCTACACCCCAAAATACAATTCACAATGGAAATAGAAGCCTCCCTGGCTATCAAAAGACACGACCCATTGTCCCTCATGTCCGTCCACGAGGACTCAGAAGGACACCAATTTGATCTAACCAGGATCACAATTATAACCCAAGCAAAGTCAAGGAGAGAAAGAGAGTTCCTCGAGGCCTGGTTCTCCACCATCCAATCAGTGAACAGACATATTGACATCGACCCCGCCTACCAACCACTGAGAGTGAGAGAGCAACTTCAACTGAAATATCGGAAGCAACATTCCAAACAAACCGAACACAATTCAAACCGCACTGATGATGTCCCCCCGAACGGAGATGAAACGTTTGCAACCTAATTTCCAAGCCCGAGTTTACCTGACTGTCTCTAGAGCCAGGTATTATGCGATGAAACTTACTGAAAAGAGATTTAGAACAGATAGTACAATGCTTTGCACATAATTAAGCTGTGAAATTCATTATGTAATCAGACGATGGCTACTAACTTGGATGTGTTTAAAAGAGGTTTGGATAACTTCAAGGAAGACTGGTTTAACCAGGGTTGTGGTATGACTGCCAGTCAACAGTTTCTTCTTACACAAGGTTAATCTCATATAAGTATGATCTGCAAAAAGGAAACATAGTCTAGTTCTCCTTCTTATGTGCCAAAGCTTTTGGATTACCTAAAGGGATCCTTCAGAAATTTTGATGGCTCAATTTTTGATGTCCTTTGGGCAACCAAGGCATTCTACATCAAACTAATAATGCAGGGTAAACCTAACTTGCATAAATCACTGGAGTCCAAATTTAAATTTAATTTAATTTAATTTAATTTAGTTTCCTATATTTAAGATTAAGATTAAGATTAAGATAACCTTTATTGTCATTTTTTTACTGTGGGCACAACAGCGCACATCAAAAATGAAATTTAGTTGCCCGCTCTCAAAGTGAAACACATACATGACACACACCTAAACATACTGTATACAACATATGTATAGACCCACACCCCTACATATACATAACAAATGAATATTAAATACTGTCCATCTTGAATATATAACGGAAGGAGGAAGCTTGAGAGTTCACAAGTTTAATGCTGTATGGAATGAAACTATGGCTGAATCTGGATGTTCTGCTTCGGATACCACAAAGCCTCCTCCCAGAAGGTAACAGGGAAAACAGGTCATGAAGAGGATGTTCATTTATAATAATAATAATAGTAGTAAAGTTGGAAGGGACCTTGAAGGTCATCTAGTCCAACCCCCTGCTGAGGCAGGAAACCCTATACCATTTTGGACAAATGGCTGTCCAGTCTCTTCTTAAAAACCTCCAGTGTTGGAACATTCACCGCTTCTAGAGGCAGGTTGTTCCACTGGTTAATTGTTCTAACTGTCAGGAAGTTTCTCCTTAGTTCTAGGTTGCTTCTCTCCTTGATTAGTTTCCACCCGTTGCTTCTTGTCCTGCCTTCAGGCGCCTTGGAAAATAGCTTGACTCCCTCTTCTTTGTGGCAGCCCCTGAGATATTGGAACACTGCTATCATGTCCCCCCTCGTCCT
>NW_015388173.1:2740-7682 GCF_001527695.2 Protobothrops mucrosquamatus | reverse complement strand
TGCATTCAAGACAGTTTTTATCATTGTTGTGCTCTATTTCTGTAGAGATGTAGTTATTTCTTATATAGAGAGCAACTCCACCTCCTCTTTTATTTGGTCTGTTTCTTTTAAATAATTTAAATCCCTCTAGCTGTGTGTTCCATGTGTGGGTTTCATCCCACCATGTTTCCGTAATGGCAACAATATCATATCTGCCCTCGTTAACCTGAATTTCTAGTTTACCCTGTTTGCTGTTCATACTCTGTGCATTGGTGTATAGACATTTGACTCCTTTATGACTGGCCCTGTGTTTACTTTCTACATAACCTGTGTGGTGCCTGAGTTCCCCTATTGTCTTACCACCTATTTGGTTAGTGCACTTTGTGTGGCACTCGCTATTAGAGGCTTGATTTTTCTTGACAGCAAGGTTGGTATTCTTACATGCACTGATAGCCCTATAATTTTTAGATTGCTGGGGACAGGGTTGTTCTGTATCAATTAACTCACTGTCCCCGCTGTTTAGTTTAAATTTTCCTCCAGAAAATCTGTGAATTTATAGCCAAGTAACTCAGTCCCTTTCTTTGATGGATGCCATTCTTGATTATTTTAGAAATACGCTTCTTGTCCCTACTGGCAGTAGCACCTGGAAGACACCTGACCTCTTTCAAAGCCTCTGTGTCCTTTCCTAAATTTACATCCCTTATAATTGAATCACCTACCAGAAGGTAGCTTCTCTTTTTGGATGCCTTTCTGTTCTTGCATGACTGATGTGTAATACCTGATTCACACTTCTCCCTGTTGAACTCTAGTTCTTCATCTCGGACCACAATCCCCTGCTTATTTGAGTTATCTTCACAAATACCTTTACCTGTCTCCTTAATGTCCCTATTAAGGTCAGCAAGGGCACTGTAACTGTTGTGCAGGGACACAGCGAAAGCTTTGCGTTTATGGTTCACAGGTTTATGTGTAGTGTCCCAGATAATCTTACAGACCCTGCTCAAGCAAAGCTTCTGTGCTATGTCCAGGATGGGAGGGAGAGAACTACCAATGATCTTTTCGGCCATCCTCACCACTCTCTGCACTGCCTTCCTGTCTGAAGCAGTGAGGCTTCCAAACCAGACTGTGATGCTGTATGACAGGATGCTCTCGATCGTCCACCTGTAGAAAGTGGGAAGGACAGGGGAAGGAAGATGTGCTTTTCTCATGCGACACAGAAAATGCAGGCACTGCTGTGCCCGCTTCACCAGTGTCTCAATGTTGAGCGACCAAGCCAGCCTACTCATTAGCTGCACACCCAGGAATTTGATGCTTGTAACCATCTCCACAGGTGAATCATTAATGCACAGAGAAGTGTGGCTGTGCCTGCCTTTTCTGAAATCAACAATAATCTCTTTGGTTTTTCCGGTATTTAAAACTAGGCTGTTTTCCTTACACCAGTTCACCAACCCCTGAACCTCCTTGCAGTAAGCTTCCACATTGTCATCATGAATAAGGCCCACTACTGTTGTATCATCTGCGAATTTCACAATATGGTTGGTGGCAAACCTAGCACAACAGTCATGGGTCAACAGGGTGAACAGCAGCGGACTTAGGACACAGCCCTGAGGAGAACCTGTGCTCAAGAAAATGGTATTAGAGGTATTTGTTCCAACTCGCACATATTGGGGCCTGTTGGTAAGAAAATCAAGAATCCAGTTGCACAAAGGGGTTTCAACTTAAAGGCCAACTGAATCCTTGCCAACTCTAGATAGCTCACAGATATACTAAGACGAGAAATACAGATAGTCCTCAAATTACAACCGTTTGTTTAGTGACTGTTTGAAGTTATAACAGCACTGAAAGAAGTGACTTATGACTGGTCCTTACACTTACAACTGTCACAGCATCCACACGGTTGCACGATCATAATTCAGGCAGTGGGTAACATGTATTTATGACGGTGGCAATGCATCAGGGTCATGTGATCACTATGGTGGCTTCTGACAATGGGGGAAGCTGGATTTGCTTAACAACCGCATGATTCACTTAACAACTGTAGTGGTTTGCTTAAGAACCGTGTCAAAAAAGATTGTAAAACTGAGTGTGACTCATTTAACAACCACCTTGCTTAGCAACAGAAATTCTTATAAAGGAGAATATTTGTAGCTCAGAGTTGACATGAGGGGTCCTTGGTGCTCTCTGATCCTCCTTGTTTTCTTGAAGACGTTTCCTTACCCAAACTAGGTAACATCATCAGTGCTAGTCACAGAAATTCTTGTCCAAATTGTGGTTGTAGACCGAGGATTACGTGTACATTTAAAAAAGAAAAACCACGATAAACCAGGAGAAGAAAACTAAGCTCATTTAAAGAGGCTCCACAATCATCTGTTCCAAAGCTTAGAATAACATCATTTTAATCTAATTTAGTATGGGTGGGAGCTGCACAAATCCTTGGGAGGTTATTATTTCAGAGGACAGGTGCTGCAAACCAGGAAGACATTCCTCCTGGGTCTTGCACTATTTGATGGACAAAGTGTACCCACCCTGCTGGATAACACAGAATAGGCAGAAACAATTGGAAATAAGTAGCCCCTCAGATAGCCAGGCCCTATGACGTGCAAGACATTAAAGTAATCATCTGGTACCTTGAATTATACCCAGCAGCCAAACAGCAACCAGTGCATCTCGCAAAGCAGCAAAATCAGGTAAGCCTAAGGCACCTTAAAAGGATCCAGATGAGGGAAATCTTGTTTATAGTTTCTCTTCTGGTGCCTCATTGTCAGCCTTCCCAGATAAACCAGACAGGAGATATGACCAGATGCGCTAATTCTACTTTATTGTAAGGCTACATTAGCAGAATTTTACAGCTCTGAAAGTACAAATCTCCCACCCTCTACTTAACAAGAAGCAAGAGAAGGTCCCTTCCTAGTCTCTTTCTCTATCCATTATCATGTGAAGTGTTAGTACCACTTTATAATGCCTTGGTAAGGCCACACGTGGAATGCTGCATCCAGTTTTAGTCACCTTGATATAAAAAAAGATATCGAGACTCTAGAAAGAGTGCAGAGAAAAACAACAAAGAGGATCAGGGGACTGGAGGCTAAAACATATGAAGAACAATTGCAGGAATTGGGATTTTTGAACCTAGAAAAGGTAACTTTGAAAAGGAAAGGGGGAAAAATCAGGACTAGAATAAAAGAATAGAAGAATAAAAGCAATGAGCAACCAGGTAAGATCAGTTAAGTATTAACACTTTTATACCTGAATAAGTACAATCTTTCTTTATTGAAAGAAATGTTCCTCATAAGAGATGTTGAAAGAAAGTTGCAAAAAGAATTAAAGGATCAATTGATGTACAAAGAAGAAAGGAGCCTTCTGAAGACCAATGATTCATTTTTGTAAAAGGACTTGAAAGAGATAAAGATTTTCCTAAGTACAATAGATCAGAATTGATCAGTCATATTTTGCCAGATGATGTACCCTCTCAAATCAAGGATAACCTTCATAACTATAGCTCCAGTCTACTAACTTCATATTCAGTAAAAGAGTATTTATTTTAGTAAATAAATATTTTTCAGCTAGATAAGCTTTGGCATATGGATCTCAAATGGGCAAATTCAAATATCAGTCGATAAAACAGATCAGTAAGTAAACAAATCCAGTGATTTTCATTACTTAGTATATTTTCAAAGCCATACACGAATCGTGATATTTTAAATGTGGATAACATTAAATAGGATTATTTAATTTTTTTTTCTTTCCTCCTCCTCCTCCTCCTCCTCCTCCTCCTCCTCCTCCTCCTTCTTCTTCTTCTTCTTCTTCTTCTTCTTCTTCTTCTTCTTCTTTCCAAGATAATGAAAATGCAAATTTGAAAAGAGCATTGAAAAAAGGACATTAAAAAGATGGAGAAACAAGGGCTAAAGATGGATGAAACGCCTTTTGAAATGACTAGAATGTTTGTGACTCTTTAGCTCAGGGAAAAAAGGTAATAAAATGAGTATGTACAGGCGGTCCTCAATGTATGATGGGCCCCTGGAAACCAACCTGGTTTTGAAATTAAAACTTTGCTCCCCCCCCCATGGTCACGTGATCACATTTTGATGACCCAGCAACCGACCTACATTTAGGGTTGTTTGTAGCACCTCACAGTCACATGACCACAATTTACAATGGTTTTGCCAGAAACCTGCATTTACTTCCGGTTTCTGGCAAAACCTGGCCCAAAGCAAACAATGGGTTCATTTAAGGACTATCTTTATTATAAAGTTCCATTGAACAGAATTTTGCATTCACCATTTTTGGCTTGGGGGAAGTCACACTCTCCCAGCCGAACTATATTAAGAGGCTGCTTCTTGTAGAGAAGTATTAGAAACCAAAGTCCTGTGTGCAAGTAATCCTCGACTTACAACCATTCATTTAGCGACCGTTCAACATTACAATGGCACTGAAAAAAGTGACCTATGACTGATCCATTTTTGTGTGTGTGTGTGTGTTTGGCAACCTGCATGTATTTGCAACAGTTGCAGCCTCCTTGAATCATGTGATCACCCATTTGGGATCTTCCCAGCTGGCTTCTAACAAGCAAGTCAATGGAGAAAGCCAGGTTCACTTAACAACCACAGGATTCACCTAGCAACTGCAGTGATTCACTTAACAACCATGGCAAAAAGGTCGTAACCTCGGGCACGACTCAGCAACCATTTGCGTAGAAATAATAATAATAATAATAGTAAAGTTGGAAGGGACCTTGGAGGTCATCAAGTCCAACCCCCTGCTCAGGCAGGTATTCACCGCTTCTGGAGGCAGGTTGTTCCACTGGTTAATTGTTCTAACTGTCAGGAAGTTTCTCCTTAGTTCTAGGTTGCTTCTCTCTTTGGTTAGTTTCCACCCGTTGCTTCTTGTCCTGCCTTCAGGCGCTTTGGAAAATAGCTTGACTCCCTCTTCTTTGTGGCAGCCCCTGAGATATTGGAACACTGCTATCATG
>NW_015388173.1:0-1541 GCF_001527695.2 Protobothrops mucrosquamatus | reverse complement strand
TATGATAATAAGTTGCGTCTAAATTACCACATCTCCAACATTTTGGCTGCAAATTTGGATACATGCAAGACAATTTTGGGGGATCTAGATGCCATCTATAAAACATTTTATAAAAATTTTCCCTTAAATTCTGTGCTTGGGTGAACTTGACATTTCTTACCCAAATTACCTCCCATGTATCTAACATAATTGGTTCTTGGATATTTTGTGCCCATTTAATCATACAATCTTTAACTAATTCTGTTTCCGAATCAAATTCTGTCAAAACACTATAAATTCTCCTAATATGAGCTCTACTTTGATCTTTAATCTGCTTTATCAAGTTCACATCTTCCAAAGTTAAACCAAGCTTTTGATCTATACGCCACCTCTCCACCAACTGACCATATAAAAACCAGGACTGGAGAATATTATCTTGTTTCAAATCATCCAATGATTTAAATTGCCAGTCCTGTCCTCTTGCAATAAGCAAATCCTTATAAACAATCCCTTTCAGTTTAACTCCCCTTGTAATTCCTTGTATTGCATGTTCCGGAATAGCCCAAATTGGAATTTTAACATTTAATTTATAATAATAATTTTCCAAACTCTCAAAAGTGCACTTCTTATAATATGAGACTTAAAAACTTGATCAACCTTCTTATCAAAAAATAAATAAGCATGCCATCCATAAAATAAATCCCAACCTTCAAGAATCAGTATGTCTCTATTAGTTAAATTAATCCAATCACCAATCCAAGTTAGAACTACCGCATCATAATATAATTTTAAATTTGGGACTTTAAGTCCCCCTCTTTCCCGTGCATCTTTCATAATTTTAAATTTAACCCTCGGCTTTTTCCCCTGCCAAATAAATCTATTAATACCTCTTTGCCATTCATCCAAATTTAAGTCCTTTTTTAAAATAGGTATCATTTGAAACAAAAAGAGGAATTTAGGAAGAATATTCATTTTAACCACTGAAATTCTCCCTAAGAAAGATAATTGTAACTTTTTCCACTCCTCTAAATCCTTTTGAATTTTTATCCATAACTTATCATAATTATTTTTATACAGTTTGACATTAGAGGCTGTAATATAAACACCCAAATATTTCACCTTTTTCACTATTTCAAAACCAGTTAAGTTACTTAAAGTCTCTTTATCTTTTGTTGACATATTTTTAGCTAATATTTTAGTCTTATTATTATTTACTTTAAATCCAGAAACTTTCCCATACTGAGTCAAAATCTGTGTCAAATTTCTTACTGAGTCAATCGGTTGAGATAGAGTGAAAACCAGATCATCAGCAAAAGCTCTAAGCTTATAATCATTCTTGTCCAAAGTTATTCCTTTGATAACTGATGATTCTTGAACCTTAATTAATAAAATCTCCAAAGTCAAAACAAATAATAGAGGTGATAGTGGACATCCTTGCCTCGTACCTTTCTCAATTTTAAATGAGTCTGTCAATCCTCCATTTACTACCACTTGTGCTGATTGTAATTGATAAATAGCCTTTAACGCTGACAAAAATCTGTCCCCAAAATTCATTCTCTCCA
>NW_015388172.1:259231-267531 GCF_001527695.2 Protobothrops mucrosquamatus | reverse complement strand
GTGGGCGCAGAATATTCAGGAAGTGATTCCATTGGATACATGGGAGACAATTTGGGTAAGAAATGTAAAATTTACTCAAGCACAAAATTTAAGAGAAAATTTTTATAAGATGTTTTATAGATGGCATTTGGATCCTCAAAAATTGTCACGCATGTATCCCAACTTACAGCCCAAATGCTGGAGATGTGGAAGTTTAGATTCAACCTACTTCCATATTTGGTGGACGTGTAGGGATATAAAGGCATTTTGGATCAAGATTTGGTGGAATATTCAAAATATCTTTAAGAAGAAGATAAAGTTTACACCGCAGTTATTTTTGTTAGGTATTATGGGAAATTTGGATTCCCTAAAAGAATCATCCAAGACAGGGGGGGTACAGTTCACAGCAAACTTTTGGAGAGTGCGTTCAATCAATAAGATCATCCCAGGGACTCAGTTCCAGCCTTAATCCATGTACCAACGGAGCAGTGGAATGTGAGAATGCAGTGATAGAACAATTTATAAGATGCTATGTAAATTATCAACAAAATAATTGGGCTGAATTATTAGCGTTTGCTGAAGTAGCATACAATAATGTGGTACACATCAGCACTGGACTCACCTTTTTTAAAGTGGCTACAGGGATTGAATATGTAGCTATGCCTGAGATCCCTCAAGACACCCATGGAAGTTTTTAAGAAGAGACTGGACAGCCATTTGTCTGAAATGGTATAGGGTTTCCTGCCTGAGCAGGGGGTTGGACTAGATGACTTCCAAGGTGCCTTCCAACATTATTATTATTATTATTATTATTATTATTATTATTATTATTATTATTATTATTAGTATTATTATTATTATTATTATTACTACTACTATTATTATTATTATTATTATTATTATTATCATTATCATCATCATCATCATCATCATCATCATCATCATCATCATCATCAATATTAACAGAGTGGATGGCTTATATAAAGAGCACATGGCCTGGAGTACTCAAAGCATTGGAAAAAGCACAAAAAAGGAAAAAAAGAAAAAAAACAGGCAGATAAGAAAAGAGCTACTCAAAAGGAGTATAAAATGGGCGACAAGGTATATTTGTCCATGAAATACTTGAACCTTAAAATACCTTGTAAAAAAACTAGGTCCTAAATATATAGGTCATAAGAATAATCAACCCAGTTACTGTAAAATTGCAGTTGCCAAAGGGTTTTAACCAGATTTACCCAGTGTTCCATTGTAGCTTATTAAAGCCCGTTCAAGGTTCAAGACTCCTTCATGGATTAATGCCTTGTCATGGCGAAGAGGCTTGCGTAACTCAAGGAAGCTATGAGCTATGCCGTGCAGGGCCACCCAAGACGGACAGGTCATAGCAGAGAGTTCTGACAAAATGTGATCCACTGGAGAAGGAAATGGCAACCCACTCCAGTATCTTTGCCATGAAAACCCCATGGACAGTACCAAAAGGCAAAAAGATATGACGCTGGAAGATGAGTCCCTCAGGTCGGAAGGTGTCCAATATGCTACTGGGAAAGAGCAGAGGGCTAGTACTAGTAGCGCCAGAAAGAGTGAAGCGACTGGGCCAAAGCCGAAAGGACGCTCAGCTGTGGATGTATCTGGTGGTGAAAGGAAAGTCCGATACTGTAAAGATCTTTTCTCCATAGGAACCTGGAATGTAAGATCCATGAATCAAAGCAAGCTAGACGTGGTCAAACAAGAGATGACAAGACTGAACATCAACATCTTAGGAATCAGCAAACTAAAATGGACAGGAATGGGTGAATTTAACTCAGATGACCATCAGGTATACTACTGCGGGCAAGAATCCCTCAGAAGAAATGGAGTAGCCTTCATTGTCAATAAAAGAGTAAGAAAAGCAATACTGGGATACAATCCCCAAAATGACAGAATGATCTCAGTGCGAATCCAAGGCAAACCATTCAATATCACAGTAGTCCAAGTCTATGCCCCAACCACTGGTGCTGAAAAGGATGAAATTGACCGGTTCTATGAAGCCCTACAGCATCTTATAGAATTAACACCAAAAAATGATGTCCTTATCATCATGGGGGATTGGAATGCTAAAGTTGGAAGCCAAAAGATAACTGGAATAACAGGCAAGTTTGGCCTTGGAGTACAAAATGAAGCAGGGCACAGGCTGATAGAATTTTATCAAGAGAATACAATGGTCATAACAAACACTCTTTTCCAACAACCCAAGAGACGCCTCTACACATGGACATCACCAGACGGTCAACACAGAAATCAGATTGACTATGTGCTCTGCAGCCAAAGATGGAGAAGCTCTATACAGTCAGTAAAAACAAGACCAGGAGCTGACTGTGGCTCAGATCATGAGCTTCTCGTTGCAAAGTTTAGGCTTAAATTGAAGAAAATAGGGAAAAGCACTAGGCCACTCAGGTATGAACTAAATCACATCCCTGATGAATATACAGTAGAGGTGACAAATAGATTTAAGGAATTAGATCTGATAAACAGAGTGCCTGAAGAACTATGGACGGAGGTTCACAACATTGTACAAGAGGTAGCAACTAAAACCATCCCAAAGAAAAAGAAATGCAAGAAAGCAAAATGGCTGTCTGAGGAAGCTTTGCAAATAGCTGAGGAAAGAAGGGAAGCGAAAGGCATGGGAGAAAGAGAAAGATACACCCAAATGAATGCAGAATTCCAGAGAATAGCTAGAAGAGATAAGAATGCCTTCTTAAATGAACAGTGCAAAGAAATAGAAGAAAACAATAGAATAGGGAGGACCAGAGATCTCTTCAAGAAAATGGGAGATATGAAGGGAACGTTTCATCCAAAGATGGGCATGATAAAGGACCAAAATGGCAGGGACCTAACAGAGGCAGAAGAGATTAAGAAGAGGTGGCAAAACTACACAGAAGAACTATACAAGAACAAGCTTAACGTCCCAGATAACCACGATGGGGTGGTCACTGACCTTGAGCCAGACATCCTAGAATGTAAAGTGAAATGGGCCTTAGGAAATCTGAGCAACAACAAAGCTAGTGGAGGTGACAGTATTCCAGCTGAGCTATTCACAATCTTAAAAGACGATGCAGTAAAAGTGCTACAATCAATTTGCCAGCAAATTTGGAAAACTCAACAGTGGCCACAGGATTGGAAAAGGTCAGTTTACATTCCAATTCCAAAGAAAGGCAATGCCAAAGAATGTTCAAACTATCGCACCATTGCACTCATTTCACATGCTAGTAAAGTTATGCTTAAAATCCTACAAGCTAGACTCCAGCAGTATGTGGATCGAGAACTACCAGAAGTACAGGCAGGATTTCGAAGAGGCAGAGGAACTAGAGATCAAATTGCCAACATACGCTGGATCATGGAGAAAGCTAGGGTGTTCCAGAAAAACATCTACTTCTGCTTCATTGACTATGCTAAAGCCTTTGATTGTGTGGATCACAACAAATTGTGGCAAGTTCTTAAAGAGATGGGAGTACCAGACCATCTTATTTGTCTCTTGAGAAACCTATATGCGGGTCAAGAAGCAACAGTGAGAATTGGACACGGAACCACTGATTGGTTCAAAATTGGGAAAGGAGTCCAGGAAGGCTGTATACTGTCACCCTGCCTATTTAACTTATATGCAGAGCACATCATGAGAAAGGCAGGGCTAGATGAATCAAAAGTTGGAATTAAGATTGCTGGGAGAAATATCAACAACCTAAGATATGCAGATGATACCACTCTAATGGCAGAAAGTGAAGAGGCACTAAAGAGCCTCTTGATGCGGGTGAAGAAGGAAAGTGCAAAAGTTGGCTTAAAACTCAACATTAAGAAAACCAAGATCATGGCATCCGGCCCTCTCAATTCCTGGCAAATAGATGGGGAAGAAATGGAGGTAGTGACAGATTTTATTTTCCTGGGCTCCAAGATCACCGCAGATGGGGACTGCAGCCAAGAAATTAAAAGACGCTTGCTCCTGAGGAGGAAAGCTATGGCAAATCTAGACAGCATACTAAAAAGCAGAGACATCACCCTGCCAACAAAAGTGCGTATAGTCAAGGCCATGGTTTTCCCAGTTGCAATGTATGGCTGTGAAAGTTGGACCATAAGAAAGGCTGAGCACCAAAGAATTGAGGCCTTTGAACTATGGTGCTGGAGAAGACTCTTGCGAGTCCCTTGGACTGCAAGGCGTTCAAACCAGTCAGTCCTAGAAGAGATCAACCCCGACTGCTCTTTAGAAGGCCAGATCCTGAAGTTGAAAGTCAAATACTTTGGCCACCAAATGAGAAGGAAGGACTCACTGGAGAAATCCTAATGCTGGGAAAGATTGAGGGCAATAGAAGAAGGAGATGACAGAGAATGAGGTGGCTGGATGGAGTCACTGAAGCAGTAGGAGTGAGCTTAAATGGACTCCAGAAGATGGTAGAGGACAGGAAGACCTGGAGGAACGTTGTCCATGGGGTTGCGATGGGTCGGACACGACTTCGCAACTAACAACAACAAAGGTTCAAGAATGAGACCAATCGAGAAACCACCTCCCCTCCCAATTCTGGTTAAGGGGAAAAGGCATTATGAGATTGAAGAAAGTTTGGATTCTAGATATTGTAGGGGAAAGCTGCAATATCGGGTAAGGTGGAAAGGATACCCACTTGTTGAGACACAATGGGTAGCAGTGGATAATGTTAGAGCAGCTAAGCTAATAAAGAAATTCCATTCTAGATACCCTGATCGACCCCAGTGTGTGTGGGGGGGTGTGAGTAGGTATTAAGAATGTTAAGCAATGCCTATGTCAACGCTGCTAATATTGAATATTCTTGCTTTGACAAAATATGCAGAACTGTCTGGTATTTTTAGGGTTAATTCAGATGACAGAGAAAAGGGAGGGGAATAATAACAAAAGCCCGGGAAAAGAAACGGAAGTGAATCTCTGCCCTCTGGGCTAATTGGAGGATATGACTTGTGACTGCAAGATAAGGGAGGGGTTTAGCAAGAAAAGTTAGATGCCAGCGAGAGGAATTCAGATTCTGGCATAAACCTCCATGATGTGCCGTCAATTTATAACACTGTTAATAAAGGCTTTAGGATAAACATGCCTGAAAGTTCTTTGAAGTGTTTCATTAGTCGGAACCATGACAGTCTATATGTTTGTTTTATGCCTTTCTAAATCCATTCTTCTTTTGGGGAGGGTTGGCATGTCAAGCATGAAACTTTGGCAGCTACGTGCCTCTGTGTTTCAACTTGCCTTTAGATTACGGGCGGGGGAGGTGTTACTTTCAAGTGATTTAGATTCTCAAGCTGGATTTTGACACAGTGTCTTAAACTTTAAAAGAGCTGATTTTAACAAAGTCAGAGAGACCCTTAAAAAAATTCTATGGATGAAAATCCTAAATGGGAAAACAACTAAAGAAGCATGGGAAACTCTGAAAAATATGATCATAAAAGGCCAGTCCAGCACAATACCAATGAAAAATAAAAACAAGAAATCCTCTGATAAACTGAGAGACAAAAAGGACAAGTACAAAAAATAGAAAGAGGGACACATAACTAAGGTAGAATATCAGCAGATAGCCTGAATCTGCAAAGATGAAGTTAGGAAAGCAAAGGCTCAGAATGAACAAAGACTTGCAACAAAAGTCAAAGATAATAAAAAGATTATTTCAACAAATAAAAAAAAGTCAAGGAAACAGTAGATCCACTTAAGAGAGAAGATAGCAAGGAAGTAACAGGCAGTAGAGAGAAAGCAGACCTGCTTAACTCATTCTTTGCATCAGTCTTCACACTAAAAGAAACTATAGCCCGGGCTGGATGCGTCACGCCAAAACCACGCCCACCCCATTGCCAGCAATGGGGAAAAAGTTGCGATACGTCACGCAACATCACATGACGTTGCGAGTTTGACATGCCTGCTATAGCCCAACCTACCAAAAACCTAACTGTAAAAGACAGACTAGAAATAAAAATTACAATAAGCAATAAAATGGTTAGAGAACACCTATCTGATCTTGACAAATATAAATCACTGGGACCTGATGGTTTACATCCCAGATGTCAAAAACGTCCGGCCTCAGTGCTTTACAAAAGAGCCAGCAGGCAGGTACGCTAGACGAATAGCAGTTTAATGCACTCTATTCAAAATAAAGTCAGCACTGGGAGACGCTGGCTCCCAGTGCCTTACATAGGACCCACAACGGCCCCACCCGCATTACTATTCCAACCCCACCCCCTTATTAACCGCGCCCTCATCAGTACGCAACCCCACCCCTCAAGCCAGCATCCGCACCCAATGCAACTCCAGCCTTTGCCGCCCTGCCCCACGTCCGGAGTGCTCCACAGCCGTCCGTTCTGCTCCCCAGGAGCTGTTTGGAGTCGAGGCCTCATCCGGCTGCTCCCCCAGCCTTTCTTCGCTGGGCCTGCCTCGCACAGCCGTCCGTCGGCCTCCCTGTCCTCCCTGTATGTCGGCCCTGCGAGGCGCATGGAAACGACATCAGAGGGAGGCGCCCACAATGGCGGCGACGGCGGTGACGGCGGCAGATCCCTGAGGGGCCGACGACGCGGCGGCTTGCTTCCCAGCGTCGGCCTGGAAGCCTGGTCGGTTCGAGGCTTCCCAGGACGTCCAGGGCCAGGGTAAGGTGGATGGGGTGACTGGCGGTCTGTCCGCCCGACTGGACAGCCGCGCAGGGCTCGACATGCCGCTCCCCCTACCAGAGGTCCCCCTGGAAAGCAAACATACACAATTAACAGCTGTGCTCTCGTACGTCGGCAATCCCTGTCCGGGGCCCTGGCTTGTTCGGGTATCTATGATGGTACTTCTTGATGAGACGGGGGGCGTGCACGTCACTACCCCGTACCCAGGATGGTTCTGATACCGGGTAGCCTTTCCATAGGACGAGGTAATACACCTCGCCCTTTCGTTCCTTTGAATCGAGGAGATCCTGCACCTCGTAATGGTCGGGGGCTACAGGTCCTGGCCTTTCCATTGGCTGGCCGTGGGACACCGGCTTCAACAGACTACTATGGAATACCGGGTGTAACCTGCCTAGACACCGTGGTAGTTTAAGACGCACGGTTACGGGGTTGATTATTTGGGCTATCGTAAATGGTCCTATGTATTTCGGGCCCAACTTCTTACTGGGAACCTTGAGCCGTACGTACTTCGTGGAAAGGTATACTAAATCTCCCACTTTAAACGGTGTTTGGAGTCTCCTCTTTTTATCTGCTTGGTGTTTGGCCTCCTGTCTCGCTTTTTCCAGGGCCTTACGTACCGCATCCCATACCCCACTAATCTGTGCTGTCCACTCCCCAGGCTGGCATGGCGGTGATTCCTGGCCCTTGACCTCGGGCATGGGTACGAATTCCCTACCCGCTACCACCTGGAAGGGGGTGAACCCTGTACTGCTATGTACAGCGTTATTATATGCCACCTCCGCGAACACCACCCACTCCACCCAATCCGTTTGTTGGAGTGAGACATAGCTCCGAAGGTAGCGTTCCACCGCTGCGTTTGCTCGCTCCGCTGCTCTGTTAGTGCTCGGGTGGTACGCCGAACTGAGCCCTTGCGAGGACCCCAAGAGACATACGAAGTCTCGCCAGAAGCGGGCTGTGAACTGGACCCCACGGTCCAAGATGATACGCCGTGGGGCCCCGTGGAGTCGATACACGTGGGACAGGAACATGCGGGCTAACCTCCAAGCAGATGGCAGTCCCTTACAGGGAACAAAATGAGCCTGCTTAGAAAAAAGATCCACCACCGTCCAGATTATTGTATAACCCCGACTGCTAGGTAGTCCCACGATAAAATCCATGGCTATGTCTTGCCATGGTTGGTGTGGTTCAGCTACCACTTGCAACAAGCCCCTGGGTTTCCCAGGATCAGGTTTGGACATGGCACAGACCTGACACCCTCGCACGTAGGCCTCTACATCTGTTGTGGCTCCGTCTGGTGGGTCCCTCTCATCAGAGGAGGAAGGCTCTGAACATGACGGAGAGGAGATGGCTAGGCCTCTCTCTCCCGGCCCTTCCCCTCTGGTGCAGCCTTCGGTGCCTTCCGACAGCGAGGAGTTTGGCCAGGAGCCCGGTGTTTCTGGGATTGGCCAGGAGCCCGGTGCTTCTGGAATTGGCCAGGAGCCCTGTACTTCTGGGATTGGCCAGGAGCCCGGTACTTCTGGGATTGGCCAGGAGCCAGAAGTATCGGATTCAGAAGAGGATAAGTTTTGGCTGGATCCACGCCAGCGTCGAAGAGATAGGCGTGCGCAGCAGCAGACACGTCGGGCCAGACAATTCCGCTGAGTCACTGGGCCACACCCCACTGGCTATATAAGCAAGGGGTG